>NC_089749.1:13322661-13355161 GCF_040412425.1 Macrobrachium rosenbergii | reverse complement strand
TTATTATTATTATTATTATTATTATTATTATTATTTCAAACCAGATATTAATAATGTTATATTATTAGTTATTGTTGTTGTTATGTTATTCCATAGTTCGTTATTATCATTATTTGCGTTGTTGTTTTGTTGTCACTAGTGTTTTAAGCCAAAGATTATTCTTATTTTTATTATTGTTTGTTGTTTTGGTTTTTATTAAGGTATGCTAGAAGTTATTGTTATTATTATTATTTATTATTATTATTATTATTGTTATTATTATTATTATTGTTATATTGTTGTTGTTGTTGTTGCTATGCCAGGGACTTCATTATTATTATTATTATTATTTTTATTATTATTATTATTACCGGATACTTCTAATTCTCTAAGCGTCGTCTTAGGCCCAAATCCATTCTAATTATCTTAACTAATTAGCAAGAGCGCAACACAGCAACGGCACACGACGAACGTGTCGCCGAATGAGACCAATAATCGCAGCGGATTTAGCCGAATCCCTAATGGGGGATTGCAGTGGGGGATTTTTCTTCGTCAAGGTGTGAAGGTTTCAGACGTTGCTGCGTCTCGCTCGGCTCACTGTGGCGGCAAAGTGCGGTTGGTTAGATTTCCTAGCGTAAACGTTTTATTTTTATTTTAATGTGTGTGTGTGTGTGTGTGTATTTCTGAGTGTGTTTTACTATAGGAGTGAAGTTTAAGTAATTCTCTTTATTTATTCATTTATTTCTTTCATTTCGTCTTATATTTTTCCTGTTGTTTTATTTATCTTCCTGTCTAATAAAGCAATGAAGTTTTAGGAGTGAAGTTTAAGTAATCCTCTTTATATATTTATTTGATTTATTTCATTCATCCTATATTTTTCTTGTTGTTTTATTTATCTCCTTGTCTAATAAAACAAGTGTAGTTTCAGAAAACGTCTTCATATGTTTTATATTATTTATTTTATTTTTATTTTATATTTATCCTGTATAATAAAACAATGAAGTTTCAGAAATCATCTTTGTATGTTTTATATTATTTGTTTAATTTTTATTTTATATTTATCTTATATAATAAAACAATGAAGTTTCAGAAAACATCTTTATTTGTTTTATATTATTTGTTTCATTTTTATTTTATATAAAAGTTTATGACTTAGCTTTTAGGGAAATTGTCATCTAGCGAAGAAGTTGATTGTTTTTAATTGCAAGCGATTAGCAATTGTTTGTGAATGCGGGACGAAGCCTAGGGAAATCAACATTGCACTTTGTAAGATTAGGTTAAGGTCAGGATGTCTGGGGACCTCCAGGCAGTGAAGGAATTTTCGGTTTTCTCATGTCCTTATTTATAAGTCTTTCGCGAACACGATCGCGAAAAAGACGTTTATGCGAAATCGTACTTAGTCAGACCAAAATGCAAGAGAGTAAAAGTGAAAACTCAGTTTCATTCAAATGCAAATTAATCAAGCTGATATTACAAGCTCTCTTCGACTGAAAACCATTACATAAATCCAGTGAAAAAGTTTCAGTTACTTTAAGGCGAAATCAAGTAAGAGAGAGAGAGCGGAATATTTCCAGGTTCCTTTTTAAAACTAACTAAAGCCGACCAAATAACATTCCAGTTAGGATGCACATAAACAAGCAATATAGCCAGAACCCTTCATTTTTTTATAACCCGTCGCACTCAGGCAGACAAGCAAAAAGGTGTCCTGCTTTCGGTGAAATTCAGGAGTAAGGTTAATAAACAGCCTTGAGTAAACGCAAACAAGAAATGTAATTGAACGAAAACAAGAAGAGGAGGATTAATGAGACGTGATACATAAAGTGAAGGATAATCCCAGGTAGAATAGAGAGATTAGAGGAATTAAAGGATAATTCCTTTCATCAGAGGCTTATTCTTGGAAGTAAAGGAGAAAAGCAGTACTTTAAGAAATAAAAGGGTATCCAAGGGCGAAATGAGGTATTCCAGGAAGTAAAGGAGAATTCCACTAGACAAAAAAAGAGTATTCCAGGGCATATAGAAGTACTACAAGGAATCAGGAAGTAATTTAGAAAATAGTCTCCGGCCTGCCAATGAAGAATTAGAGGAATTTATTTTTGGTAATAGAAATTCATTTCTCGGCATAATGTGGTTCGGATTCCACAAAAAGCTGTAGGTCCCGTTGCTAGGTAATCAGTTGGTTCTTAGCCACGTAAAATAAGTCCAGTCCTTCGGGCCAGCCCTAGGAGAGCTGTTAATCAGCTCAGTGGTCTGTTTAAACTAAGGTATACTTAACTTTTCTCTCTCTCTCTCTCTCTCTCTGAATCTTTGACAGCTATAACGCTGAATGTGATATTGATGATTATGTTCTTTAAGATTAGGCTGTAGTTGCAAAGCTTAAGAAGCGGTCTTATTGGTGTTATACTTTCATACCTTAACGTTTCAAGATAAATTTCATGTTTTTATTATCAGTACAGAACTAAGCCATCACTGTCCTTTAGGTCATAATAACAGCATCGTACTCGTATTAAAATGCCAGTCGTCTGAATAAATTACATTAAAAAGTATATTACGATGATAATAATAATAATAAGATGCCAATCATTGCCGTATGTAATCTTGGATTCGCGTTCCCAGAATCTTTGACGTTCTCTCTCTCTCTCTCTCTCTCTCTCTCTCTCTCTCTCTCTCTCTCTCTCTCTCTCTCTCTCTCTCTCTCTCTTTTACACTTTGTTGAGGGACGCAGGAACTTAACTTGGGAAAAGATCCTTGTCTCTAGAAAGAGCAGAAAAGATCCTTGTCTCTAGGAAGAGCAGCTGATTGGTTGCGAGTCCTTTTTTTTAGCGAATCAGTCTTCATTTAAACAAGACGAGAGAGAGAGAGAGAGAGAGAGAGAGAGAGAGAATTTCGGATAGAAGAGTTACCAAAATTTAGTAGAGGATTTTAGCTGATTTAGGAGAGAAATAAAGAGAATTGAGAACATACAGAGAAATGGAAAAAGCTAAAAGAAAGAGAGAGAAATAAAGAGAATTGAGAACATACAAGAGAGAGAGAGAAAGGTAAAGAGAAATACGAATGTATGAGATGGAAAAAGATTTTAGTAAGAGAGAGAAATAAAGAGAATTGACAACATACAAAGAGAGAGAGAGAGAGATAAGTAAAGAGAAACACGGATATATGAAACTGAAAAAACTATCAGAAAGAGAGAGAAATAAAAAGAATTGAGAACATACAAGAGAGAGAGAGAGAGAGAGAAACACTCAGCATGTGTATCTCATACCCCTGAATCGAAAATTTGCAGACGCCATATAGACACAGCCCTTCTGAATGGATAAAAGACAAAAAAAAAAAAAAACCATTTCAACAGAGGTCAAAAGCCCGCTATTTCGTCTGAGAACTTGGCCCTTAAGAGAAGGAGGAGGCGACCTGATGTCAGCAGAGCGTCAAAAAGGCTGACAATTACCGAAGCAGATTCGGAGCTGACGTCGCGTCGTCGCTTCAACAGTGACCTTGGAGATGAGTGGAGGGAAAAAAAAAAAGTTTCTCGCCCCCTCTCCCTTTTCTTCTTCTTCTTCTTCTTCTTCTTCTTCTTCTTCTTCTTCTTCTTCTTCATTTTCTTCTTCTTCTTCTTCTTCTTCTCTCTCTCTCTCTCTCTCTCTCTCTCATTTATCCTCTACCCACGTCCTAATATCTTTCTCACACGTTTTCTCTTCTCTCTCTCTCTCTCTCTCTCTCTCTCTCTCTCTCTCTCTCTCTCTCTCTCTCTCTCTCTCTCTCCGTCCTAATATCTTTCTCACACGTTTTCATCTCTTCTCTCTCTCTCTCTCTCTCTCTCTCTCTCTCTCTCTCTCTCTCTCTCTCTCTCTCTCTCTCTCCGTCCACACACCATATCTCTCTCTCTCTCGTTTTCTCTCTCTTCTCTCTCTCTGTCTCTCTCTCTCTCTCTCTCTCTCTCTCTTCATCAACCCAAAATCTCACACACCTTTTCACCCTTCTTATGTCCAAATCTCTCTCTCTCTCTCTCTCTCTCTCTCTCTCTCTCTCTCTCTCTCTCTCTCTGTCGAAAATCTCACACACCTTTTCACCCTCTCTCTCTCTCTCTCTCTCTCTCTCTCTCTCTCTCTCTCTCTCTCTCTCTCTCTCTCTCTCTCTCTCTCTCTCTCCAACCCAAAATCTCACACACCTTTTCACCCTTCTTATGTCCCACCACTCTCTCTCTCTCTCTCTCTCTCTCTCTCTCTCTCTCTCTCTCTCTCTCTCTCTCTCTCTCTCTCTCTCTCTCTCTCACCTCAACCCAAAATCACACCACACCTTTTCACCCTTCTTATGTCCCACCTCTCTCTCTCTCTCTCTCTCTCTCTCTCTCTCTCTCTCTCTCTCTCTCTCTCTCTCTCTCTCTCTCTCTCTCATTAACGTCGTATCGAACTTCAGATTTTTCCCTTCCCAGTCATTTTACAGTCAAGTTGTGGAAACGGCCCTCGTCGTTTCCCACGCCAGTTTCCTCATTCATGTGACTTTTCCCCCATCCAAGACAACTTTGCTTCTGTATCGGATTTCCGGCTGATCATTATACACACAGCAAATGTAACCGGAATAGCCCCGTCAGATTTTGTTAATGAGGTCCTTAGGGCGAAAGAGGGTGGTTAAAACAGGATTTTGGTTGTTATCGTTTAGGTTTTGATAATTATTGTTATCATCCTTGTTTTTATTCTTGTGTTATTAGTCATGGGGGTTTTGCCTATGTAATAATAATAATAATAATAATTATTATTATTATTATTATTATTATTATTATTATTATTGTTAATAATATTATTATATTATTATTACTTGTTGTTGCGATGTTATTCCAGAGGTCACTATTATTATTATTATTATTATTATTATTATTATTATTATTATTATTATTATTATTATTATTATATATCACTGGTTTTGTTACCGCTGTTGTTGCATCGTTGATTCCGTCTTCATCAAAAACCCTCAATTATACCAATAAATTCTATTATTTAACAAAAAGCTGAAAATTCTCTTAAAGTCGATTCAGCTGTTCATCTTCCTTCGGAAGTACTGCAGTAATCTCCTGTTTTCCATCTTTAGATCTTGGTATTTATTTATTTTTTTTTTTGTTCCTTTATCCTCAATCCTTGTGTCCTAAGGTAATATGGCTTCGTCCATCAGAAATAATTTGTGAGGTTTCTTGTACTTATCAGGATTCTGTCTGGATATTTTTTGGTCCGTATCACACAAATGTCAGTTCTTTACGCCATAATCCCGGAGTACCTTGATATTTCCGTCTCCCAGGACTTTTTCTGGAACCTTTTGTCTCTGTATGTGGTAGGATATTTTCCTGGTTATTTTATCGGATGTTTTCTTGGGTATTTTTTCGAATATTTTTTTCGGATATTTTCCTAGATTTTTATTGGATATTTTCTTGCATATGTTTTTGGATATTTTCCTGGATATTTTCCTGGATATTTTCTTGGATATTTTCTTGGATATTTTCTTAAATTTTTTCCTGGATATTTTCTTGCATATTTTCCTGGATATTATTCTGGATATTTTCTTGAATATTTTCTTTGTTTTTTTTTCTCGGGTATTTTCCTGCATATTTTCCTGGATATTTTCTTGCATATTTTCCTGAATATTTTCTTGCATATTTTCTAGCATATTTTCCTGAATATTTTCTAGCATATTTTCCTGCATATTTTCTTGCATATTTTCTTGGGTATATTTCCCTGCATATTTTCTGTCATATTTTCCTGGATATTTTCTTGAATATTTCCATGGATATTTTCTTGAATATTTCCATGGATATTTTTCTGGATATTTTCTTGAATATTTCCATGGATATTTTCCTGGATATTTCCCAGTTGCAGGGCCTTTAGTGACTGTGTCGTGTCTTCTGTTGTATTCATTCAGAGCTACTGTTGAGCCTTGACTGACGATGTGGTTGGCGGTCTCCATATTCTGTTCGCTTCTAAGGACGTGTGTGATGTTAATATTTGTCCCATTTATTTTACTTTGCACGTCTCGTGTAAGTAGATTCTTTCCCCCATTTCTCTTTGATGTTGCATTCTCTTTCATTTGTTTCTTCCCAGTCCCCATTTCTCTTTCATTTTGCAATCGCTATCCTTCTTTTATTTGTTTCTTCCTCCCATTTCTCTTTCATTTTCATTTTGCATTCTTCTTTCATTTGTTTCTTCCCCCATTTCTCTCATTTTGTTTCTTTCCCCTCCCCAAATTTCTCTATTTCATTTCTTTCATTTGTTTCTTCCCCATTTTCTTTCATTTTCATTTATCCTTCTTTCATTATTATCTTTCATATAAATTGAATTCAAAAGAATCCTTACGCTGCCCTCACTGGATGCGCAACATGCCCCTAAATGTAAAACCAGTTAACTATAAAAGTTCCCACGATTTTAATTTGTAATTGGCGTATTCATCTGTTTTTTTGGCTCATACTGAATAATAATAATAATAATAATAATAATAATAATAATAATAATAATAATAATAATAATAATAACAATAACTTTTACTCAGCAATAAACACAACGGAAATCCAAAAATGGAATTTGTGAACTCTCGGGGCAAAGAACGAGGTACCAGGACCAAACGGTTGTGTCCTGTTCGTTTTCGGAACTTCTCAGGCCACCAATAGAAGGCCCTTCAAACATTGATGAGGTCCCCAGAGGCGTTTTTCTTCGGTTACCTTATGTGACGTAGGTCGTCTTTCCAAACATTTTCTTGAGTGGAAACTTAACGAATTAATATGGTTTTGTTAGTGGGTCTGAGACTTTGTTTTTTTTTTTTTTTTTGAAGAAATAAATAAGTGAATAAAATTAAATACCGAAAAAGTTTTTTTTAAGAAATAAATAAATGATTAAAATTAAATACCGAAAAGAAAACAGCTCTGCTTGTATCAAGTTATTGTTAATTAAATGATTTTTGAATGGGAATTTCATTAGTCAATAATTAAATCTCAAGTATTTTTTTTCTAAGGTGCTGATTGTAGTGTTGGACATAAGTGTTGTAAGGAGTAGGAAGAAATAAATGTTTCTCTCTCTCTCTCTCTCTCTCTCTCTCTCACACACACACACACACACACACACACACACACAAGCTAACCACAAGTAAAAAAACCTTGGACAACCAACACTCTCTCTCTCTCTCTCTCTCCTCTCTCTCTCTCTCTCTCTCTCTCTCTCTCTCTCTAGCCATAAGTCGTAGAAATTTTCCCTCTCTCTCTCTCTCTCTAGCCATAAGTCAAAAATATTTCCCCCCTCTCTCTCTCTCTCTCTCTCTCTCAAAAGTCATAGAAATTTCCTCTCTCTCTCCAAAGTCATAAAATTACTTTGGACAACATCCTCTCTCTCTCTCTCTCTCTCTCTCTCTCTCTCTCTCTCTCTCTCTCTCTCTCTCTCTCTCTCTCTCTCTGGAAGCGTTATTACCGTGTCACATACACACAACAAACGAGGCCTCTTGTAAAACTCTTGCCCTCATTCAGTTCACGTCCCAGCAAGCATTTCCCCACAACAAACAAACTTTTTGACCCACTTTCGCAGTTGTCTTATTTGTGGATTAAAGTGGCTGTTACGTCCGTCTGTCAGACTAATCTTGCTCTGATTGTGCCACAGTTACCTGGGAGGATGCTTCTTCGTCTTACGACGCGTGGGATTGTGGGCGATTGTGGGTGTCTTTGTCTGTTGTGGGTGGGGGGTAGGGGTTGATTAGAAGAGCATACTACAGTGATAGGGGGAGGACGGTGGTAGGCTACGACCATTGCTGAGGATACAACCCTGCGTGTTTGTAAAGTCGACTAAAAAACAAATGCACCTCGGTATAATAATAATAATAATAATAATAATAATAATAATAATAATAATATTATTATTATTATTATTATTATTATTATTATTATTATTATTATTATTTCACTAATAATAGAGGGTTGAATATTAGAGTTTGACAGTTTGCTTATAGGGATGGGTTGTTATAGAAGTGGTATAAGATTGGTAGGCGTTCGAATTAACTTCTTAGCCTTCAATAAAAAAAACAGTTGCAACATGTCTCGCTGGAATAGTGCAAGCTGCCATTGATAACAGTGAAGCCAAAGTGTGATAGAGGATAAGAGAATGTTCTTCTCTGTAATACAGAATCATTTTCTTATTTGAGATAAAAGATGACGATGCTAAGTCATAACAAAAATAAGAAACCCTTCGAACAATAAATATAATTTCCTTTCCTTTGTTTTATTTTCAGTTGGCAGTATGAACCCACACATTCAGCAATAATGGCAAGGCAACGAGAGAGAGAGAGAGAGAGAGAGAGAGATAATGCGTTTCTTTTCATTCCCCATTTCCAATCTTCTTCCATCACATCACCCTTGGGATAGGAAGAAGGACTCGTGATAAAGACACGACATGATGTTATTACTATGATAATAATGATCATTTCTTTTGCTGCCCCTGGATGGAAGTCTCTGCCTCGTTCGTGTCTTCCTCTGCCCTTGTGATATTCTTTTTACCGTCCGTCTCTCTCTCTCTCTCTCTCTCTCTCTCTCTCTCTCTCTCTCTCTCTCTCTCTCGCCAGTCATAAAATTAATTATTACTTTGGACAACAGCAGTCTCTCTCTCTCTCTCTCTCTCTCTATTCTCTTTGCCAGTCATAAAATTACTTTGGACAGTCTCTCTCTCTCTCTCTCTCTCTCTCTCTCTCTCTCTCTCTCTCTCTCTCTCTCTCTCAAGCCAGTCATAAAATTACTTTGGACAGCAGCCTCTCTCTCTCTCTCTCTCTCTCTCTCTCTCTCTCTCTCTCTCTCTCTCTCTCTCTCTCTCTCTCTCTAGCCAGTCATAAAATTACTTTGAACAGCAGCCTCTCTCTCTCTCTCTCTCTCTCTCTCTCTCTCTCTCTCTCTCTCTCTCTCTCTCTCTCTTCTTTATCCTTTCGTTGTTAATTCCATTCACGTCTCCTCTTCCATGCTAACGGACGGGTTCGATTCCCTGCAGTAACGGAACGACTTAGGTTCCTGCATTTAAAACCCATTCTACATTAATTGAACTTTTTTAAGTACTTGAAAGTTAATCGACTGTGGTTAATCGTAGATAGTGCTGGAAAGTGGTTAGGATTGCAACCTCATCCTAAAATTAGTTCCTGTAACTAAAAAGTTGATACTTGAGGTCACTCCTAAATTTAGGAAGCATTATTTAGGTACATAATGATAATGATAATTAACATACCCAAGTAACTCCCGCCATTGTTAACATCTGACCAGGAATACCTTTTGCCAATAACTTGAGAATCGAAAAATCTGATATTTTTGTGATAAAATATCAGGTTTGTCGTCAGATCAGGAATACCACCTGAGACCCAGGTCATCTCTCGATTTTGAAATAACAATATCAGATTTTGGTCTGTATTTTGAACGAACTAAATTCCCCCCCCCCCCCTTTTTTTTTTTATTTAGTGGTAATCATTTATAAGCTGCTTCCCCGTAATATTCACTACAAGGACAGTAGTGTTCTACAAATAACTGATAGCAGAAATATTTAACGTCTTGGTAATTTTTTGATTTCAGAGACATGGAAATATTTATAGAAACCCCACAAGCTTTTTTTGCATTTCTTTCAAAATACTTGCAAAAAAAAGCCTTGCAACTGAATAGAAAGGGGAAGGTAAATTATGCATTAATCTACAGTTTTATGCAAAGATGCATATAGCTTTATTAGGTTTAGTTTTAGTTGAGTTTTATGCAAAAATATGTATAGTGTTGTTTTAGTTTTAGTTCAGTTTTATGCAAAAATATATATAGTTTTATTAGTTTTAGTTTTAGTTCAGTTTTATGCAAAAATATATATAGTTTTAGCAGGTTCGGTTTTGATTCAGTTTTATTAAAAAACTCATAGTTTTAGTAGGTTTAGTTTTAGTTCAGTATTATGCAAAAATATAGAAAGTTTCAGAAGGTTTATTTTTAGTTCAGTTTTATGCAAAAATACATATAGTTTTAGTAGATTTAGTTTTAGTTCAGTTTTATGCAAGAATATATATAGTTTTAGTAGGTTTACTTTTAGTTCAGTTTTATACAAAAATATATATATTTTAGTAGGTTTAATTTTGGTTCAGTTTTATGCAAAAATATACATACAGTATGTAGTTTTAGTAGGTTTAGTTTTAGTTCAGTTTTATGCAAAAATATATATACATAGGTTTAGTTTTCAGTTTTATGCAAAAATATGCATATATAGTTTTAGCAGGTTTGGTTTTAGCTCAGTTTTATGCAAATATATATATATATATATATATATATATATATATATATATATATATATATATATATATATATATATATATATATATATATATAGTTAATAATGGAGTTTTTGATATCAGAGCATAAGAATATGCACGAAAATTCTACGAGGTTTTGCACATCTTGAAAAAGACTTGCAACAAAAAAAAAACCCTTACAATTTCATAGAAAACGGAAGGTAGAATTATTCAGGAAAGCGTCGGTCTCCATTAGACAAATGAATGACGACCTGAACCGAGATTTCATTTCCCCCCTTTTCTACGACGAAGCGATGTTGACATTCTTGGGTCTGTCGTCACCACCGGAGCTTTCATCAAACAGGAGGTGACCTGAAGTCAAGTTTAATTTCCTCTAGTTATTTAATCAGCAAATATCCAATGTCTGAGGAGGAAGAAGAAGAAGAAGGAGAAGGAGAAGATAAAGTAGAAGAAGAAGAAGAATAAATAGAAGAAGAAGAAGAAGATAAAGATAAAAAGAAGAAGAAGAAGAAGAATAAATAGGAGAAGAAGAAGCAGCAGCTTCGTAGAAAACGGCAGTATTAAAACATCGTCTCGTGATTTCTTTTATGTTCGCTTTTCCAGTGAGTTGCTTTTTTGCTTTATTTTCATTTTTTTTTAGTTTTTATTTTCCATGTCGTCCCCCTGAAACTCTCTCTCTCCTCTCTTCTCTCTTTCTCTCTCTCTCTCTCTCCCCCCTCCTTCCTTTCTCCCCTCCTCCTTTTCCCCTCCCCTCATTCCCCTACCTCTCCTTTTCCCCCCTCTATCCTTTCCTCCTTCCCTTCCCCCTCCCTCCCTCACCCCTCATTCTCTCCCCTCTTTTCCTCTCCGTCTCTCCCTTCCTTCCTTTCCTACCTCTCCCTCCTTCCCCCATTTCCGCCTCCTCCCCTTACATTCCCCTCCCTCCTTTCCCCACCCTCCTCCCCACCTCCATTTCTTCCATCCTCCTCACTCCCTTCCTAACCTCGCCCCCTTCCCCAGCAGACGGAGAGATCGACGGCCACCCAACCGGAAATCAGGCTAATGGCTGACCATAAAGACTGAAACGGGAGGGGAAAAGGAAACGCCGTAAATACGTTATTAGACAGACATCCCGAATAATCAACGAATAAGTAAAAAGAAAAAAAATGTTCCTTTTCCTATTCCCTCTTCTTCTTCTGCTGTCGCTGACGAAGGGCATTAGGTACTGACGTCATTACGGACTTAGGGAGGGCAGTGATCTGGTTCTGGAATCACTGAAATGACTGGAATTCCTATCTCTGTATTTATTCATTCCTAATGACGTCGGTTTCTGCCCGTCTAAATCGGTAACGGTGAATATGACCTGCTCATTAGGGGGTTCAGTAATTCGATAGGGGTGTCTAGACGGGGTTTAAGCCCTTTATTTCCTTTGCGTGAATTGTTAGAGTGTATAGAGGAGTTTAATCCCCTCCCATGAATTGTTAGCGTGTCATTTTATTGTTTCCGGGTTTCAGATGATTACGTAATTCGACGAGGTGCCTAAATGTGATGCAGTGGTTTTACAGAAATCCCTGTACCTTTACGTTGGTTAAATATATGTAATTCGATGGTATGTTTTATCCAGCTATCGTTCTTCACTGGCCACCTTTCTTCTTTTAATTTTCACTTTTTATTCTCATTCATATTTTTGATACTCAATATATAATTCGATGGTATGATTTGTATAGCAAGCTGTCTTAACTGGTCACCTTTCTCTTTTTACTTTTCACTTGCCATTCTTATTCCTATTTTTAATGTTTAATTCTTTTTCAAATGGTATAGTGTCATTGTAAGATTAGTGTTGCCATATTGATGGTTGTGAATTAATAGCAGAACCGGCTGTCGCTGGAGACGATAAAATGGAATAGCAAGGCATTAGTTCTCGTATTTTTCTCCAATTCTTGTTATTGTCTTTCATAGCTTTGTCCTTGTAGATAGTAACAAGTACTGTAAATTAAAGAAGTACTTAGAAAGAGAAAATATATATATATATATATATATATATATATATATATATATATATATATATATATATATATATGGGACGAATATAAATTATATATACAGTATATATATATATATATATATATATATATATATATATATATGTATGTATATGTATATATATATATATATATATATATATATATATATATATATATATATATATATATATATATAAAGTAGTCAACACAATCACATATGGAAAAGTAATGATTTTCTGACTCCCCATGGGTTCGAACCCAGAGCTCTCAATTGAAAAGCAAGGTTCTTGGCTTTAATCGAGAGACCTGGGTTCGATCCCGATAGAGTTACAAGGGAATATATATATATATATATATATATATATATATATATATATATATATATATATATATATATATTATAACTTAAGTGTGTATGTGTATGTATGTGTAGATAAATATCTATATATATATTATATATATATATATATATATATATATATATATATATATATTTCTTTCTAATACTCTTCAAGGTTATAATTGCATGTTCTGTGCTCTGACGATGAAAAAAATTAAATCTCAACTTTCTGTCAGATATAGATAGTCGTATGTTTTCACAATACGATAACTTTTTACTACTATGCTGCTGGAGGCTACTCTCTCTCTCTCTCTCTCTCTCTCTCTCTCTCTCTCTCTCTCTCTCTCTCTCTCTCTCTCTCTCTCTCTCTCTCTCTCTCTCTCTCTCTCTCTCTCTCTCTCTCTCTCTCTCTCGTTGCCTCAGGCCAGTCAGGATATTTTTCTCGAGCCAAAAGGTCACTCTTTTGCATCGTTTCAATCCCACTGAAGATTTTCTAATTTAGAACGTTATTTTACACAGTTTCACATATTTCTGTTATGTTTTTCGTCGGTATTTAAGATACGTAACATCCCCAAAAGGAATATAGAATTCCTTTATGGAAATATTCATAGAGTTTTCAGATTCACCAGGTCAGTTTCTCTCTCTCTCTCTCTCTCTCTCTCTCTCTCTCTCTCTCTCTCTCTCTCTCTCTCTTGTCTCTTCTCTTTCTAAAATTTTTTTACGATTAAATAGTAAGTACTCTCTCTCTCTCTCTCTCTCTCTCTCTCTCTCTCTCTCTCTCTCTCTCTCTCTCTCTCTCTCTCTCTCTCTCATTTCTAAGAATAATTTTATATGTTTGTCCGATTAAATAAGTAATATTTTCTCTCTCTCTCTCTCTCTCTCTCTCTCTCTCTCTCTCTCTCTCTCTCTCTCTCTCTCTCTCTCTCTCTTTGTGCTTTTTTGTAAATTTACGAAGACGAAAGATGCCCATACAAATAAGAGAGAAGGAAAGGATTGAGTTATTTACCGAACGGGTTGGAAATGTAGTGGACACAATTCTTAGAGAGAGAGAGAGAGAGAGAGAGAGAGAGAGAGAGAGAGAGAGAGAGAGAGAGAGAGAGAGAGAGAGCGAGAGTTGTCAGGCAAGTAGTTCATATTTCTTGTTGCCACCATAGTATAGGAAAGAAATTTTAAAGATATTACATATAATATTTTGTGGTAAAAAAATATTAAAATGTATATAATAATATTAGGTCAGCATATGTATAAACACAAATAAAGTTAGTGATGAGTCGGTAAATTAATAGTTGTAATACAGTGAAAGAGGAAAAACCATTAACTGAATAATAAAGGAAAAGAATTTGAAAATACTAAAGGGAAAGAATTTGTATTGTAAGGTTAGTGAACAAATGGATCGTGTAAAGAAAATACAATAGAAACAGATTGTATTGTATGATTAATAAGCAAACATATCTTATAAAAACATAGTATGCAAATGAGGAACATTATCTCAGAAGAATAATCTCTTGTGTCGATAAAATAGATGTTTGGAAAAATAGAGAAAATTTTGTTTTAACTTAGGTGTAGAGCAGGGGGTCCCAACCTGGGGTACATGTACCCCCAGTGGTACATTTTTATTCTTCAGGGGGTACATTGGATCTGAGAGAATAGCCAGTCCTGCGCAGTACATGATGTAAAATGCATTAAGCTTGCACAATATCGTGTCTTTTTTTTTTATTTCCTCATTTTAGTAAGCAAACTTTACTCTACACACAGAGATGTCATGATAAAATTATATCACAATATCAGTTTCATTGTTTATCTTTTTCATCCTCAATTTTTAGGGGTGCACAGGAATCTATAAAAAGATGAATAAAAGGTGGGAACCCCAGGTGTAGGATTTACAAAAGCAGGCTGGAATAAGGCAAGAGCAGAGCTCAGTGCGAAAATGAAAGTTTTTGCGAAAGTGGCTCTGTGGGGTGATGGGCCAAATGAAATTTTGGGCAGAGGAAAAGCCCAGAGATTGAAAGAGATTGCGTAATGGTGGCGGGATTAAATGGCTGGCCGGGTTGTGTTTGTCGGATTCATTCTTAGTGTTTCGCTGTTTTTGTATTGAATCAAGTCTAAATCATTGTTGTCGTTGGTATGTTTATCCTTCGTCCCTGCTTACTCTCTTGTTCTAGCTCATTGATGTTTACCTTTTTACTTTATTTTGCTTTTTTTTTCTTGCCTGTTTTTTTAACTCATGGCTTGGAAATTATCATCCATCACTAACACTCTCATCTCTCTCTCTCCTCTCTCTCTCTCTCTCTCTCTCTCTGTCACTGATCTCAATTTTACAATATGTTCTCTCTCTCTCTCTCTCTCTCTCTCTCTCTCTCTCTCTCTCTCTCTCTCTCTCTCTCTCCATTAATTTCTTGATTTTATATTTAGTATTCTCCAACAAATTCTCTCTCTGTCTCTACATTAATCTCTTAATTTAATAATATGGATCTCTCTCTCTCTCTTAATTTTATATTTATTTTCTCCCACAAATTCTTTCTCTCTACATTAATTTCTTAATTTTACATTTTGTATTCTCTCTCTCTCTCTCTCTCTCTCTCTCTCTCTCTCTCTCTCTCTCTCTCTCTCTCTCTGGGTTCCCCTTCTTCCGTGCAATTATTAATCTCAGTTGATTATGAAGGATGCAGACGTCTCTCCCGACCTCTCCTTAATTCTATTAAATCGTGTTATATTCCCAGAATGGAATCGGATTCATCCTGCTAACCTCTTCTTCCTTAAACACCTTTTGATAGTGAAAAAAAAAAAAGAATCGTTCGGGAACCATGTAGAATATATGTAGAGAACTAAAGTGAAATGGAGTGTGTGGTGTTTATTATTCATATATATACCTTATATTATATACACACACATATATGTATAAATACTCTATACACATATATAAATAATATATATTAATATCTATATGAAATTTTATATATATATATATATATATATATATATATATATATATATTTATATATATTATATACACATATTTATTTGTATTTTACTTTCTAGTTATATGCCACATATTACTCATTTACCTATATCTTATTACGAATGAAAACGTCAAGAAAAGACAAAGAGAGGGAGAGAGAGAGAGAGAGAGAGAGAGAGAGAGAGAGAGAGAGAGAGAGAGAGAGAACACTGGCACATTCATTTTGCCTGCAATAATAACAGAAAGGTATATCTTGTAATATGACAAAACAGGGGATGAATTATTCATGGTTATTTCAAAAGCAAAGTTGGATCATTAAAGACGCTAAATTATCTATCAGAAAAACATTTAATGAAATAATGTTTAACATTATTTACGTCACTGGTTGAATTAATACCCAAGCAATCGACAGCAAAGCCTCAATAGACCATGGAAATTACAGAACTTTTTTTTATACAAGTAACTCCATTAACGCGTGGCAGAATACAGCGACCAGTGGTGTATTATGATTGTATTACATGCGTTACAAAAGGATACAAATTGCAGTGCAATCAGTGAGGTGAGCGACCGGGGTATAAAGAAATGAGATTTTTTTTAAGCTCGTTAGGTTGAGTGATTTAAAATCAGGGTGTGTAGTCAAGGATGTAATTTTATAGCGGTGTTATGTGGTCGTAGAGATTTTTTATATTCTGTATATGTTTTGAAGGAATGTATGTATTTATGTATGTATGTATGTATGTATATATATATATATATATATATGTATATATATATATATGTATTATTATTACATATATATATATATATATATATATATATATATATATATATATATATATATATATATATATATATATATATTGTGTGTGTGTATGTGTGCGTGTGTCTATTGTTGAGAATATAGTTGTGAATATATTCAAGATACTACATGTTAACAAAATACATGTAGGAAACTATGATGAATATATTCATCCGACAAAATAATACAACCCCATTTGTCAACTTAGAGCAGAAGAAACAGGCTCGGAGGACGTTGTATTTTCGCCAGTGCCTCTCGAGAACGGCTGAACGAATTTCGGTGAAACTTAGCTGGTAAATGCGTTACTCAACCAGTTCGAAATGACAAACCTTTGGTAGATATCGGCTCTAAGGAGATGATTAGTTGACATGGAACGCCTTTTCACCTGTTATTAAATGCCTTAGGCGCCTTTATATTACCATGGCCTTTTCAGTATTGTATATTTATTTCTCGAAGTGCAATGTGAACACGTAACCCGATAAATACTGTAGAAAATATATAAAGGATCAAGTTAAAACAGCAATATTTGATTGTTAAATTACTGTTGACTATAATGCTATTTTATTTTGAATTACATTTTACACACATTTCTTATTACAAATATGGCCTCAAATTCTATGCAAATGTTTGCAGTATAACGAACGAAATTGAAACAAAATCGTTTGACCATTAAATTATTTTACAGTATAATACTGTTCTGTTTTCAATTGCATTTTACACAATTTTCCGTATTAGAAATATGGGCTTTGTTTGGTAAATTATTGCAGTACCAAAATAGCAAATGCAAAAATATTAGGGGTTTCCTAAACAGCCTGTCAAAACGATATGTGGTAGCAGATTGCGTTGTAATTTCCTTGTTATCAATTGAATAAAAGTCAAGTTATTATCTGTTGTCAAGAAATGAACTTGATATATATATGTGTGTGTGTGTTTATAGATGTATATATATACATATATATAAATTATTGTTACTTTTGATGCTCTTATTCTTATTTGTATATCGCAGCTGATGATGATAATATAAGCATGGGTGTACTTCCTTTCTCTCTCTCTCTCTCTCTCTCTCTCTCTCTCTCTCTCTCTCTCTCTCTCTCTCTCTCTCTCTCTCTCTCATTAATACTTGCTAAGTATATTTATAACCTGAATTATGTACTTATAATTCTGACTTTCTCTCGTGTGTTTTCGGATTTTTTCTATCCTTAACTATTTACTTATCATCACCTCTCTCTCTCTCTCTCTCTCATCTATTTCTCTCTCTCTCTCTATATATCTCTCTATATCTCTCATGTATTTTTGTTTATATATATGTATAGTATACAGTATATATATATATATATATATATATATATATATATATATATATATATATATATATATATTATGTATATATATAAATATCCATCTTCCATCATGCCCAATATTTCAGGAACTCGTTTGGCGTGCGAAAAGCTTAAAGGCATTATTACATTAGGTCGGGATGCCACCAGCATTTACTCTAAAAAATAAATAAATAAATAAAAATAACGCGATTTTCTTGGGAGAAAAATTTTCATATTTATCTCCTGAAGATTTCGGAAAGCTGTCCGGGACGCGGAGCGCAACTGACGCGACCTGACAGTTTCTGGCGTCGCGCCGCGGAGGGTTGAAAAAAAATCTTAATTACCTGCTTATCAAAGGCGAGACATTTTATTCCTTGCCATCCTCTCAGGGACGCATTTTGTTGCGTGAGTGAAAAGAATCCTCAGTGTAGCAACATCAGCGAAGTAAACATTTATTTATTTTTGTGGCATCTCCGAATACATGCATGTTTGAAATACGCATGCGCGTGTTTGTGTTGTGTGAGTAAAAGCGAATGCTAAACACAATAACATTCAGTAAAATAAAAGTTGCATTTTGTTGTGGCATCTCCAAATACGTACGTGTATGAAACACGCATGCGCGCGTTTGCGTCTGTGTTTGTGTGAGAGTAGATACAAATGCTAAGTATAAAAAATTAAATAACTTCTATTTTTTATGGCATGTCCAAGTGCAATGGACGAGTAAACAGGTTGATATATTAATAGTTGATTCAAGTTTATCATGATAGATTTACGGCCAGGAACGTTCCGAATGTTCTTGCTGAGAGATTTATCATTCCTGACAGGTTTGTTGAACTATACCGTGCTTTGGAATCCCTCTTATAAATTATGTCACTTTTTTAGTTTTCTGTAAAAGAAAATTATTGTGCCGGCTTTGTCTGTCCTTCCGCACTTTATTCTCTCTGCACTTTTTCTGTCCGCCCTCAGATCTTAAAAACTACTGAGGCTAGAGGGCTGCAAACCGGTATCTTTGATCATCCACCCCCAATCATCAAAACATAACAAATTGCAGCCCTTAGCCTAGTAGTTTTTATCTTATTAAAGGTTAAAGTTAGCCGTACTGTACTTCTGGCACCTTGTAGATACCAACAACACAGGCCACCACCGGACCGTGGCTGATGGGTCGCGGCTTTCATGAGCCCCATGCGGCTTTACAGAAAACTCGATTGCTTTAAAGTCATTTACTTCTGCCTCCATTCTCGCTCCCTTTCTTCTGTTTTGCTGTCAGCACCTCTAACTGTACCTCTTGGTGCCTTTTCTTCCATTCTTCTGTTTTTTACTTTACCTCTAGTGTTTCTAAGCCTTTCTTTACCTCCTCCCTTTCTTCTGTTTTGCTGTCCAACACCTCTAACTGGTACCTCTTAGTGCTTCTTAAGCCTTTTACTTTACCTCCATTCTCTCTCTCTTTCTTCTGTTTTGCTGTCCAACACCTCTGACTGGTACCTCTTAGTGCTTCTTAAGCCTTTTACTTTACCTCCATTCTCGCTCCCTCTCAAGCACTGAATAGCCGAGAGTGCCCACCCAGTGCTTCGCTTGACAGCCTAAAACCTCATAAATCATCAATCATTTCATAAATCATCCGTCTTCGTCATCCAGGCTCACTAAAATAAATGATTAGTTCATTGGCAAAATCATCCATTTGAAACTATATTTCTGGGACTCGTATATATACATTTAGTGGTTCAGATATAATGATACAGTTTTTTTATAATGAAAAAATTTTATAATGAATAGCTACCAATTAACCTCGGCGATTTTTCCCCCCCTCTTTTTGGGACGGAACAAATAAAGAATATTAATTAACTTTTAACCCCAACCCCGAAATTGCATCAGTTGCTATTGCATCGAGATTACCAGGTATGTTATCATAACGTCAATGAACAAAAGTCTATTGCTAATTAATCCTATTACTCACGCACGTCGAAATTGCGTGCCTCCAGGCTTCCAGGTTTCCAGGCTTCCAGTATTACTATCTAGGTGCAAGGGAGCCTGAAATACTTTGAAATCTCATGCTTCCATGCCACAGCTTTTATATATTATAATAGTATACCCATACCTGTAAATGACAGTAGACAGTGTTACTTGCAAACCATAATATATATATATACAATATATATAATATATATATATATATATATATATATATATATATATATATATATATTTATATATATATATATATATATATATATATGTATATTATATATATATATATACTAATATACATACCTTCATAAATGACAGTACTTTTATGCCATCATTTATATTATACTAATATACCCATACCAATGGTGGTGAATTTTCAAGACGCCAAGTACCGTCCTTAGAAATGTTACGTCGCCATCGAAGTACCTTCATTCTGCATGGTTGTGTAGAGGTCTTTCACGGGTTGGATGACGGTATTAAACGTGAAGGTTATTACTTGCTGGAGATATGTCAACACACTGTTTTGTTTAACAGGTCAATCATATATATTATATATATATATATGTATATATGTATATATATATATATATATATATATATATATATATATATATATATATTTATCTCCAGTTGCCCAGGCCCGTAGAAAAGAAGAAACAAAAAGTACAAAAATTCGCCGAAGCTTCTTCGACGCAATCGAGTCTTCTGTATAGCCACTACATTGTATAATCAAGGCCACCGAAAATAGATCTATCTTTCGGTGGTCTCGGTATAATGCTGTATGAGCCGCGGCCCATGAAACTTTAACCACGGACCGGTGGTGGACTATCCTATATCGTTGCCAGAACCACGATCATGACTAACTTCATCCTTAAATAAAATAAAAACTATTGAGGCTAGACGGCCGCAATTTGTTAGGTTTGATGATTGGAGGGTGGATGATCAACATACCAATTTGCAGCCCTCCAGCCTCAGTAGTTTTTGAGATCTGAGGGCGGACAAAAAAAGCGCGGATAAACAGACAAAGCCGGCGCAATAGTTTTCACATACAGAAAACTAGAAACCGCGAATGAGGATATTGACTCGAAAATTAAGTTGATCAGTGTTTTTCTAAAAGATAAAAAAAAAGGTTGTGTAAACAGTAAAGTTATCCCTCTGAAGTTTCTGCAACTATTGTTTGCCCAAAATGTCCTTTAGACTTTTTTTTTCTCTTTTTAAAGACATCTTTTTCATCTTGTGAGACTGTTTCTCTTTCTAAAGACTTTTTTTTTTGTAAGATTCTTTTTCGTGTCTCAAGTCTTATTGTCAACATGCAAGATTCTCTCTCTCTCTCTCTCTCTCTCTCTCTCTCTCTCTCTCTCTCTCTCTCTCTCTCTCTCTCTCTCTCTTTTGCCTTTTATCTGCCAGCTTAGATGATTTCAGGTATTGCCAGTCATTTTGATCTCTCTCTCTCTCTCTCTCTCTCTCTCTCTCTCTCGTTTCCAATTTTCTGTTTCCCAATTCCTCTCTTGATCCTTCTGGGAGACGTCATTCAATCTGTCTCGCCTATGCATGAGATTTCCTTCTTTGATAGACTCTTGTTATCCCTGATTGACAGGAGATGGAATTCTTTTTCATGAAGGAGTATAAGCATTTGCCTTTACATTTGCAATTTCACCCCCTCCCCCTTCCCCCTTAACCTTGCCTTTGCTTTCCCCCCTGTGCCCCCCCCCTCACCTCTCTCCCCTCCCTCCTTTTCCCCTCAGCTCCCTTCTCCCCCTCTTCCTCCTCCTTTCCATCTAGTTCCACTTCTCCCTCCTTCCCAATTCTTCCTCCTCCACCTCCCTTGATCCTTCCCCTCCCCTCCCTCCAACTCTCCCTTCGTCTCCCCTCCTCCTTTTCCCCGCAACTCTCTTTTCCCTCCTCCTTTCCCGCTAATTCCCTCTTCTCCCTCCTTGCCACAACTCTTCCCCCCCTCCCCAGCCCTTCACCCTCTCCCTCCACCTCCCTTGATCCTTCCCCTCCCTCCCCTATCTTCCACCTCCCTCCAACTCTCCCTTCCTCCGTACCTTCCCTCCTCCTCCTCCTCCTCCTCCTCCAGCCTCCTCCCCAACCCCTACCAATTCACCTGGAAATCTTGACACCAAAAATACCGGCTCTCAAAGGTTGTGTCATGAAAGTGTCAAAAGCAGACAGACACACTTGTGCAGTGAACGGGTGTCAGGTCTCTCGTTGTTATGACACGCTGCGAAGCCTGTTATGTTCTCGAAAGGGCGTCTGATTTTCGTGATTACGGCGCCTGAAAGAATGGGCGCGCGCGCACGCCCGCCCGCGTGCCGCGCCGGAAGCCCGCCGGAAGCGAATTCAGCCTGAGCGAGTCACGGTTCATGGAAGACGTATTGGATTCATTTTCCAGACTCTTGCGCTTCGTGGTTCTCGTGTTTTCCTTCTTCTTCTTCTACTTCTTCGTTCTGTCTTTTTCTTTTTTATTGTGGTATCTAAAGGCGATTGGTTTGCTTCAAATTACCTTTTAATTGAAGTGTTCATACAAAATCCTAAATATCCTAAACATTGTCTCCTCCTTTCATACAAAATCCTAAATATCCTAAACATTGTCCTCCTCCTCCTCCTCCTCCTTTCATTCCGTTTACCAAAGTCGAACGATTTGCGTCAAAACACTTTACTTGAATTGTGATCATATAAAATCTTAAATATACTTAAACATCTAGTGTAAAAGTGTTCCTTTATTTGAATTGTGATCATATAAAATCTTAAATATACTTAAACATCTAGTGTAAAAGTGTTCCTTTGCGTCAAACTACCTTTTATTAGAACTGTATTCACATAAATTCCAAGATTTCATAAATATCTGTTAGCATAACGTCCCCTTTGAGAGTTCTGTCATCTCGAAGAACTTCTCACGACAACCTGAAACACTAGAATTCAGACTGACAAGTCTGGAACGGCGCAAACATGTTCGGTACGAGATAGTCACAACTTTGGACGCGTCTTGTCGTACGATACATGTTCGAATCTCCGTACGCGTCTCATTTTCCGAGTAAGCTGCACTGTTCTCAGGTGGTTGCGTTGTGTGTTTCGGAGTTTGAAGTAATCTGAAATGAAGATGGTGGGCAATGTAACAGTTTCTACTGAAATGGTTTCTACGTAGTTGGACCTATTGCGGAAATGTTTAAGCTTGCATGCTTGGAGATACGACTCTCAATCAGTATTTTGATGTATTTTGTAGTATATATAGCATATGTATGTATATGCGTGTTTATACTATGCATACACACATGTATACATAGACAAACGTTATACGTCTAAATCTACACATACGCGTACACACGAATACATCAAAATACGTATTGAGAGAAGTATATATATATATATATATATATATATTATATATATATATATATATATATATATATATACTGTATTATATATATATATGTATGTATGTATGTATAATGTGGATGTATGTATGTATAAACTGTATACATACATACATACATGTGTATGTATGTATGTATTACATACATACATACATACATCTGACTTATCAATTATATAAATAAAACTATTCCTTCTCATAGAAATGAACCACCAGGCGGCCTCCTTCCAACATGATCTAACATAATAACGCTAATTGACCCGTGCGTCAATATTTTGAGAGGGTCGAGACGCCAAGTCTCGCCCTCCATGGCGTCACGTATTCTGCATACTTAAATAAAGCCCTAGTAATGAGGAAGGTTGAAAGGTTGACCCCCGGTGGGCCAACTGCAAGAAGTAATTAGGAAGAGCAATACCCACTGTCTATCCTTATTACACACGGGAAGGATGTGGACACACGTTCCGTGTTATTCTATAAGTTACTTAGATTCGTTGCTTTTAGTTGCCTCCTTCTGACTCCTATTTCTTCCTGGGATCGCCTCCTTTTGGTATTCCTAAGGAAGGAATAACAATGGGAAGTAGTTTTTGAATTGATTATTAGAATAAATTTTTTTTTTTATCTTTTATTATAAATATACATTTCAGTAATTTACATTATTTGAATAATTCTCGTAATACAAGAATATAAATTTAGACAACATTTTGCTACAAAATAATACAAATCAAAATCAAAACATAATTTAAAAATTCTTTGGTTGCATACTTGGAAATATTGCTTGTATATCTGCATTTAATATACATCCTTTGTGATTCTAGTTTCTTTTTCAAAAAATTTATTATATTTTGGCAGCTGTTGTTGTGTTTGTAACACATCCACAAACAATACAAATAGCCGGTGATCAATAAAATGGCTGTGTTTTTATCAACATTTGATTCCCCTACTATATCACAGACTAATAGTTTCAATAAACTATAATTATTTTGTTTACAACATTTCCTTAGAATAGAGTTAAACCATTTTACTATATTTTTCTTTTCTCTACAGAAGTAAAACATATGCATTTGATACTCTGTTTCCCCACATTGGTCACGTTTTGAGTCCCCTCTTAACTTCAACATTTGGAGCCTTCGTTTTGTTGCTAGTGACTCATGAATATACCTGAACGCAAATTCCCTTTCCTCCACTTAAATGAATTGACTATTAATAGTTCCCAAAGCTTTATAGTGACGCGAGAGATGTACAATGTTGACTTCGGTTCATGTATTCCTTATGTAAATATTTCCGCAAAGAATTATTATTATTATTATTATTATTATTATTATTATTATTATTATTATTATTATTATTATTATTATTCAGAAGATGAATCCTGTTCGTATGGAACAAGCTTACCAAAGGGGCCATTAACTTGAAATTGAAGCTTCCAAAGAATATGGTGTTCATTAAAAAGAAGTAACAGAAATTGGGGGAAAATACAGAAAAAGAAGAGATCACATAATAAAAAAGAAAAAATAAATCAACCAAATAAGTGAATGGGAAAAAAAGCAATTATGAAAATACAAGGAGAATTGTATCAAGGCAAAAGAAAAATAAATCAACAAAGTAAATGAATGGGAAAAAATGCATTTATGAAAATACAAGGGGAATTGTATTAAGGCAATAATACATTGCATCTTCGCTTGGTCTTCCGAAGTTGCAATTGCACGAGATTCTCTTGGAGGCTGTTCCACAGTCCTACGGTGTGAGGAGAAGTGGAAAGTCCTTGAAACATACCGTAGGAGGAGATGAGGATGCTGGTGCCATTAGCACCTGTTGCTAATCCTGAACAGCTAGAATTTTAATCAAGAAAATGTTACTGGAAAAATGGAAGTTGGATTTTTCGCCGGTATTACCTCAGGTAGAAAAGAAGTAACGGAATTCAGGTGGTAAAATGAAATAAGAAATTGTTAACTTGGCTTCTTTCTCTCTTTCAACTGTAATTTAGTTTTTTTTTTCTCTCGTTTGCATTTCTTTGTGCTCGTGCTCTCTGCCAGAGGAGGAAAGCTTATAGCTTAATTTACGTTTGTCAGTGTGCTTAAACTCTGAGATATTATTTTCATAATAGAAGTAAAAAATGCTCGGAAGTTTCTTCGGTGCAGTCGAGTTTTCTGTACATCGTTTAATCAAGGCCAGCGAAAATAGATCTATCTTTCGGTGGTCTCGGTAAAATGCTGTACGACCCGCGGCCCATGAAACTCTAACCACTGGCCGGTGGTGGCTGGCATATATTGTTGCCAGACGCACGACTATGGCTAACTTTCACCTTCAATAAAATAAAAACTACTAAGGCTAGAGGGCTGCAATTTGGTATGTTTGATGATTGGAGGGTGGATGATCAACATGCCAATTTGCAGCCCTCTAGCCGCAGTAGTTTTTAAGATCTGAGGGCGGACAGAAAAAGAGCGAACGGACGGACAAAGCCGGCACAGTAGTTTTCTTTTCAGAAAATTAAATGTGCAAGTACTCAGTATATTATATGACAATGGAATTACGAAATTACTTGAATATTGCTGTCGTTTTTGCACCACCTGATACCGGCTGTAACAATGGATAGAGAGTAAGGTAGACGCCCATATTTATAAAAGAAAAAATATATTAAAATAAAGCCTCAATTTTTGTTTTTTAAATTACTGACATTTTCAATAACAGACCTTACGAGCTTATGCTGTTTCCGAAGGGTCATAGTAATGACCCCAAAAGTTACTGGATGGATTGAATGACTGACATAAATCGTAAATTGCTAATTACGTTTATGACATTTATGACAAATCGTAAGTTGCTAATTACGTTTATGACATGAATCATAAATTGCTAATTACGTTTATGACATTTATGACGAAAATCGTAAATTGCTAAATACGTTTATGACATTTACGACATAAACCTCTAATTGCGTTCATGACATTTGTGATATAAATCATAAATTGCTAATTACGTTAATGGCGAATTTTATGACAAATCATAAATTGCTAATTACGTTTATGGCATTTGTGACATAAATTGCTAATTACGTTTATGACATTTACGACATGAATCATAAATCTCTAATTACATTTATGACATAAATTATAAATCGCTAATTACGTTTATGACATTACATAAATAATTAATTACGTTTATGACATTTATGACATACATCATAAATAGCTAATTATGTTTACGACATTTACGACAAATCATAAATCGCTAATTACTTTTATGACATTTATGTCATAAGTCATAAATCGCTGCGTACGTGTATGACATTTATAACATAAATCAGAAATCGTTAACTACGTTCATGACATTTATAGCATAAATCATAAATCGCTAAATACGTTTATGACATTTATGACATAAATCATAAATCGTTAACTACGTTTACAACCTGATTTCCATTCGTCAGCTCTTTTGGGCCGACGCATAAAAAAAACTTTAGTGCTGGTGCTATCAGTGAATTAAGCTGATTTCGTTTTTGGTATCAGCGGCAGGACGGGAGTTTTATGGCAGTTTGTTAATTGTAAAATACGGAAGGAAAAGAAATAAACAACAATCTGCTGCCATCTGGTGGACGCGCCAGAAACTAATAATTCTCTTCTTCTGTTTTCCTCTTGCTTTATTTTGGGGAAGCTTTGTTAGCGGGGCTGTGTTGATTATCAGGTTTATTCCACGCACAGGTTGTTTTCGTTTCGATAATAATAATAATTGAATAAGAATGAGAAGAAGAAGAATGAGAACAGCAGACGTTGACTTGAGTCTGAATTGGTGGGACGTAAAATTGGGCCAAAATAAGAAGACACCGTTTTTATTTTTTTTATTTGTAATTTTTTTTTTTAAATCCTGGTTGACTGAACTATTTCAGCTTCATAGGAATAAGAATAGTTTTAAAATATGTATGTATGTATGTATATATATATATATATATATATATATATATATATATATATATATATATATATATAGTATAATGAATATAAAAACACAGATATACATATATGTATGTATGTGTTTGTGCATTGACTTTCACATCACACAGATGATAAGAATGCTCAGTAAAAGTGTGTGGTTGTCATTGGCCTCTGGAGAAGAGGCTCATATTCCAACTCTTGGACATTTCCTTATGCCAAGGGGTCCACAACCTTTTACCAGGCGCTTGTGTACCTTGAAGCATACTATATTCACACCTCAAGCCATTGAAACTTCCCAGGGCAATGATGTTGAGGTTGTACCGCTTAACTACTACTAAGCACTAGTCCTCGGTCCCATTTTAAGGCATTTCCACTCCCAAGGAGTACACAACCCTCCACTTGGCGATCGTAAACCTTGGGCTACAGTGCATAAGTAACCCGAACCTTGTACATCTCCTTAGGGCAATAATGTTTACTTTAGGAGAATTTTTAATTTTCTGACCTGACTCAAGAAGGAGGGTAAATGGATGGAAAGAGTTGTTGGGAAGGAAAGACCTTAATCATATGTCTTGATAATACCTTGATAATACACGAGGATGCGTGTTAAGTTGAAGTTGAGTGGCACACTGTTATGATAGGGTAGACTTCTAAAAGTTAAAAAAAATATATATTAAATCATATTCTTGAAGCTTCCTTTTTCAGGGTAAGTAGACGTCTAAAAATTTTTTTAAAAATTGAATAATTTTCTTGAAGCTCATTTTTCTAGGGCAAGTAGACGTCTAAAAGTTGAAAAAAATACTAAATCATATTCTTGAAGCTCCATTTTTTAGGGTAAGTAGACGTCTAAAAGAAAAAAAATTAAATCATATTATTGAATTTTCCCTTTTTAGGGTAAGCAGACGTCTAAAAGTTAAAAAATAAAATTAAATCATTTTCTTGAATCTCCCTTTTTACGGTAGACTTCTAAAAGGTAAAGAAAAATAATGATAAACAGTTCAGCGAAAATCAACTCAGCCTCTCACGTACGAAACAGAGATCTGCCAATCTGTCATGGATTCCCTCGTCGTCTCCCTTTCTCCCTTGTTTGCCTTCCTCACTGAGGGTCCTCCAGTCAAAAATGAAAAAGGGGATGATGATGATGGTGATGGTCCATCTTCTGCCTCCAGAATCGAGATGAGCTCTTTAATCTAGTTTCTCGTCCATTCCCGTTCTGTTCCGTCAGTCCTTTTGTATTCCCCTGTTTAATTTTTCGCGGACGAATTGAGATTTTAGTTTGCTGACTACGGTTCCCACGAGCTGGATGTTTATCTTTTCTTGGCTTGAGCAGTTCGCGAAGGATTTTCTATTTGCGTGATGTGTGTACCAGAGTTTGCTTTGCTAATCTTTTTTTTTTTTTTTTGGCAAAATGAATACTGACCATACGGTTTTTCATCAGCAGAAATGCTCAATATAAAGATTTACCTTATTTTGTCCAAAATACTTATTTAAAGATTTATGTTTGGCAAAATGAATACTGACATACAGTTTTTCATCAGCAGAAAATGCTCAACATAAAGATTTATCCTGTTTTGTCAAAAATACTTATTTAAAGATTTACGTTTGGCAAAATAAGTACTGACCATACAGTTTTTCATCAGTAGAAAAAGCTTAATATAAAGATTTATCCTGTTTTGTCAAAATACTTATTTAAAGATATTTGTTTGGCGAAATGAATACTGACCATAGTTTTTCATCAGCAGAAATGCTCAATATAAAGATTTATCCTGTTTTGTCCAAAATACTTATCTAAAGATCTGTGCGTGGCTAAATGAATACTGACCGTACATTGTTTTCGTCAAAAGAAATTGCATGCTATAAAGATTTATTTTTTTAAAAATCTTGATTTTATAGTACATATATCTCTTTCTATAAAAGACTATATAAAAAAAACATCCTCAGTTTAAGGGATATTTATTTAAACTCGTATCGAAATCAGTATTAAAGATTTCTCTCAACAAAAAGTGATGACTTATAAGATTTTTTCCATCGATTTTTTTTTATTTTTCATTAAAAAAAAGTTAACTTTACAGAAATATTTTTCGTCATAGTATGTTTTACTTTAAAAAGATTGTCCACGCATCAGAAATACAGCCATTTCTCAGTAGATGAAACTGTTTTGCATATCGTCCCCCCGACATTCACATTCAGGTCGATCCTTGACTTGGAAATACTTTCAGGTCGATCCTTGACTTTGAAATACTTTCAGTATATATTTTTTCATCTGTTTTATTATTTCATTTCTGCATTCACTCAACGAATTTTTTTTTTTTTTTTTGTTTTTTGATAAGTCAGTAAATACAGAAATTCTCCGAAAGGTTTTGAGAGCAAATGAAAAAATATTCTTAGATGTCGTGCAGTTTTGAGAGATGCTTGATGATGGAGTATATATATATATAATATATATATATACGTGTGTGTATGTATGTATGTATATACATACAGTATGTATATATATATATATATATATATATATATATATATATATATATATATATATACTATTATAATGTGTTATAATATATAAAACCACTCTACAAATATGATATGCGTCTCTGTGAAAATTTTGATGTTTTGCTTCCAGATTCGTCATTTGTTGTGAGATATGATAATATGATCTTAAAATGTCTTTTTCTTACAGATAGTGTATCATGTGATTCTGAAATATGTTCTGATATGTTTTTTTTTTTCATTTGTTTAATATATTGTGCAGTATATTAAAATGAATACTGAGTGTTATGAAATCGAATTCGTAACAATATATATATATATATATATATATATATAAATATATATGTTATATATATGTGGTGTGTATGTATATATATATATGTATATACATAATATAGTTCATGTATATATGTAATAGTGAATAGGGTACTCTGACGTAAGTGCCTACATCAGACTGGAAAGAAGTAGGAGAAAAGTTCTTTGATGGACATTGGCGTCGTGTTCATTAGAAAAATTCTAAAAAAAAAAAAAATACAGACACAGAGAAATGGGTGGAAGGGAAAAGTGCCTCAATCTGAATGTGAATTAATACGGGTGGCACTTCTCACCACCCTATGGAGAAAGAAGGAAGACCTCCCCACTCTTCAAAGGCGTGACTCCCCTACGAAATACGTGTGATTTTCTCTCTTAAACCCCATCTGGTGCCGAAGGCAAGAAATGCCGATTCCCCGTAGGGGTTTGCACCTCGTGCCTCACAAAGGTGCACTGTAGGTATTACTTAAGGTTCTGTGCAGTGTGCCTACGCCCCCCTAGATGCAACCCTTTTCGTTTCATTTACTGTACCTCCTTTCATATTCTCTTTCCGCCATCTTACTTTCCACCCTCTCTTAACAATTGATTCACAGTGCAACTTCGAGGTTTTACTCCTGTTACACCTTTCAAACCTTTTTACTGTCAGTTTCCGTTTCAGCGCTGAATGACCTCATAGGTCCCAGTGCTTGGCCTCTGGCCTAAATTCTCTCTTGAACTCAAAAAAAGGAAAAGTCGATAGATTAGAAGGCAAGCGAAGACGTTTTTTCTCTCTTAAATGCGATCTGGTATCCCTGACCCTGTTAGGTCAAGGTCAAGTTTAAGTTTTGACATTTCTTTAGGTCATTTTGAACAGAAAGGAAGGCAAGCTTTCCAGGGATATGGTCTCAGTTGGTTGGTACGAAACAAGAGGTCAACACCAGGCTTTTTATTCACTTGCGTACCTTGCCATCACTTGCGGGCAGCCATTGTACTTTAGAAGGGTTTGTTGAAGAGGCCAACTTGATCTAAGCCAACAACGAACCATGTCCGAAGATTCTGGAAATTCTGGAACACGAAACTTTCCAGATGCTTTAGAAGACACAGCACAAGGTTTGGCAGTAATTTTAAAAAAAATTTATATATATATGTATATATATATATATATATATATATATATATATATATAATATATATATATATCCATCTTTTAAACTATAGGAAATTACCAAATTTCAAACCCTGTCTGCTGTGACTTGAAAGCATCCGGAAAGTTTCTGTGTTCCAGAATTTCCAGAATCTTCAGACATAGTTTTTTGTTTAGACTTGTTGGCCTTGTGCCAGCACTGATCTTAGCAATATATATATATATATCTATATATATATATATATATATATATATATATATATATATATATATATATATATATATATATATATATATAAATTCTGTGGCCAGTTGTGTCACGTTCCCTCTGACAGGAAGGCAGTTAATTAAAGAATAATAATTTTTGAAGACTTCCTTCTTCACCCTGAAACTCTGCAGACTTTTCAGCTTCATAATTCCTTGACAGTCGTCACTTTCTGAAAGCATTTCGTCCAATTTCCTGACTTAGAGGAAAGAGCCGCGAGATTCAAAAATGAATAGAACACATAAAAGATTAAAAAAAAAAGAAATTGCTTAATTACGCGTGTTTGTTTATGCGCAAGCTAACTTAAGGCTTTTGAGGACGAACTATTAACCTCTGAGAGAGAAAGAGAAGAGAGAGAGATTTTTTTTTATCTCTGTCTCTCCCTTGATTTATCCTAAGTGAAGTAGCGAGGAAAGTTGCCACCGACACCAATTTTTGCGAGTCGCAAAATGAGATAAATTCAGCCTTTGTTATTCATTATTATTCCTTCACTGTTCTCGTCTTTCACTTGTTCATCCCTGCCTCATTGACTTCATTTTTCATTATATTTTCCTCTTTACCGCAAATTGCTATTTCTTTCTTTTTATTTGTTCAGGTAACACGTTGCTGTTAAAGAATTAATCACTGGTTTTTTGAACTGTGGAAACTATTCTTTTTTTACGTGTTTCCGTTGCTTATTCTTTTATTTTTAATTACAAGAGTTTTTTGTCACAGAATGTCCACAGTGCTCATTAATATACCGACTAATATACCGACATCCTCTTGTTATATGTATCTCTCCTCTCGTAACCTATAAATCAGTCGAATTATTGTACATCAGCCAGCAAGAACTACAGATACAAGAAATATGAACAGAATCTTACAGGGGTTATTAACAGCTATCCTTGTACTGGTCACATACGCAAAGAGAAACATTTAGATGTACTGTTCACTGAACAGGTCCATCGTCCAATCAAAAATCATGTCCCTGACTGGTCAGAGTCAAGATAGATAACTAAATGTACTGTTCACTGAACAGGTTCATTGTCCATCAAAAATCGTGTTCCTGACTGGTCAGAGTCAAGATAGATAACTAAATGTGCTGTTCACTGAACAGGCTCATTGTCCAGTCAAAAATCATGTTCCTGACTGGTCAGAGTCAAGATAGATAACTAAATGTACTGTTCACTGAACAGGTCCATCGTCCTATCAGTAATCATTCCCTGACTGGTCAGAGTCAAGATAGATAACTAAAATGTATCAGTAATCATTCCCTGACTGGTCAGAGTCAAGATAGATAACTAAATGTACTGTTCACTGAACAGGTCCATCGTCCAATCAAAAATCATGTTCCAGATTATCAATCCCATTTCCTAACCATATATTACCAGTAATACCACCC
>NC_089749.1:13312661-13315161 GCF_040412425.1 Macrobrachium rosenbergii | reverse complement strand
TGTAGCCGGTTCCGACGCGCCATTGGCTCCCTTCCTATTCCCAGACCCTCTTCCTCCCCTTCTCCCCAAAACTGTGGACTCTTAAGCTTTTATTTCGGATGCCATCTGTATGCTAATCCGTTTCTCATCCGATGTGACGGGCCGTCACGTATATATATCCGTTTAGCGGCACACACAAAGAGATGACGGGCGACCGTAAGATTTGAATTGTAATTCGGGGCCCGGGTTTCCTCGTCCGCAGTTTAATAATTCAATATGTTGTCGTCTCTGTTTTTTTTTTTTTTTTTTCAAACGTTTTGGTTCGAAGCGAGGATTTGTCACCGGGTGTTGGTGATTGCAGTCCTTGTATGTACGTGTAACTGTGCATATTATTATTATTATTATTATTATTATTATTATTATTATTATTATTATTATTATTATTTATTATTATTATTATTATTATTATTATTATTATTATTATTTTATTCACATGCAACAAGCGAACAAAAATGATGTTAGCAGTTTCCTCGTAATAGAATATCCCTTTTATTATTATTATTATTATTATTATTATTATTCACATGCAACAAGCGAACAAAAATTATATAGGCAATTGTCTCCTAATAGAAAATCCCATTATTATTATTATTATTATTATTATTATTATTATTATTATTATTATTATTATTATTATATTTGACATACACTTTATGTATATATTGCAGTACTTTGGGTCGCTAATTACGAGACAACGCAGAAGTGCAATGCACTGCAATTATTGTTGTTATTGCTTATTCATCAATGCAGTCATATGCATATGCAACAACGCAAAATTAAAATGACAATTAAGCAAGGACAAAGTAATCAGCAAAAAAAAAAAAAGTAAGAAATAAGGATAGATGATGATAAATGAGGTAAACGCCATAATCACTTATTTTTATTTTTGTGTTGTGTGTAAATATGTATGAATTTGATGTGCCGTGCACATCCTCCAATAATGATTTACATAGATTATGAAAAAAAAATATTCTGTCAGCTGCGGTGACTCAGATAAGCATTTTGTTAACATTTAATCTTGTTTGTTTATTTACATAACCGAGTGCAAATGGACAGAGTTGTTGTGATGATCAGTAATGGTTTGCAGGTAATGACAGAAAGATTTTTTTTTTTTTTTTTGTGGATTTAACTGTATTTTGGGGCATTTCCGTCTCCTCCCTCTCTCTGTGTAGGTGTGCACCTCTCTCTCTCTCTCTCTCTCTCTCTCTCTCTCTCTCTCTCTCTCTCTCTCTCTCTCTCTGTAGGTGTGTATCTCTGTCTGTCTACTGTAGGTCTCTCTCTCTCTCTCTCTCTCTCTCTCTCTCTCTCTCTCTCTCTCTCTCTCTCTCTCTCTCTCTCTGTAGGTGTGTATCTCTGTCTGTGTACTGTAGGTGCATCTCTCTCTCTCTCTCTCTCTGTAGGTGTGTGTCTCATGTTTGTCTACTCTCTCTCTCTCTCTCTCTCTCTCTCTCTCTCTCTCTCTCTCTCTGCCCTTGTCGAAGCGAATTCTAAGTTTCACCATTAACAACTCCATCCCCACCAGCGGAACTTATCTGCTAAAGGCCTGGATAAAGTACAAACTTAGACCCTTGGCAGACAAAGGACAGGATGCTCCCCCTTTGTCCTGTCCCGGAAACCCCCACTTCCGGTCCGGGCCTACTACATAAACCCTGATTCCCTCCCCCCCCCACCCTTCCTTTTTTTTAATCCAAATATTAATATGAGAAGTTTGGAGAATTAGTTTTGGGGACAGATGAAGCTGTTCTTCGGATTATTATTATTATTTTTTTTTTAATAAAGTTCCACTGGGTATTAGAGATTAAGCGAGTCGTAGTTTGTCAGTTTCCTGGCTTTGGTTCTGGGGTTCATTAATTTATGTAGCTGTAGATAACAAACACGCACATACATACATACATAACACACACATACATACCCAAAAATATATATATATATATATATATATATATATATATATATATATATATATAATGATTTTCCTTTGAAAGGTGGCTCTAAAATGTTCTCTTCTCGTTAATTATTTTTCGGATAAATTGTTAGCCCATTAACCTCTCTCTCTCTCTCTCTCTCTCTCTCTCTCTCTCTCTCTCTCTCTCTCTCTCTCTCTCTCTCTCTCTCCCTCTATGCCCAAAATTTCCCATGTGCTACCTGTAAAAACCATTCTCACTGACCATTTTTGTAATTGTGAAAAATAATAATAATAAGATGATATGATTATCTCAAAATTATTTCTCCATGTAATTGCTACCTGTAAACCATTCTCATGCGACCATTTTGTAATTGTGAAAAATAGCACTTCAGAATAAGTATTGATATGTAAAAGGTCATAACTTCTTCCTTATTTTCGTTATTTCGATATCTCCAATTATCAACTATTTTAATAAAAGTTGTCTCCTGTACAATGTTTGTTTGCTTTTTTTATTTATTTATTTGTTTGTATTCTCTGGACAAATGTAATTAACTG
>NC_089749.1:13272661-13307661 GCF_040412425.1 Macrobrachium rosenbergii | reverse complement strand
GTAAACAGAAGGCAGTGCTGATCCATAATATAAATTCATGTGTATGTATGTATATGTATATGTATATATATATATATATATATATATATATATATATATACTATATATATACTGTATATATATGTATATATGCACATTTAAGCAATCAAGCAAAGATAGTTTTGCATGAGTGTCACCCCAAGCAAAGAGTCCTTAATAAATGAAAAGTAGTTTTCATTTGAGTATTTTCTTTTTTGCAAATAATCACTATATCATATCTCTATTTTCTCAGAAGGAAAACGTCCAGTGACAGCTGCTAAAGAATAGAAGCACTGGGAAAACGACATGTTTGCGAAACTGATAAAAAAAATGGTAGTTTCGTTTTCTTAAGATGGTTCTTATTGATATAATGGTTATTAGTTAGATACAAGTATTAATGATGATGATAAGGATGGTAACGAGGGGTATAGTCAGTATTTATTATATAAACAGATACGGTAATGACTGTAGATACAATGTAGGTGTCAGTAGAGATTAAAGTGAAAATGACAATCACAACAATTAGAGATAATCAAAATTATAACATTGCAGAACTGAAACAAAAAAAATGCCATTATTCAAATTTAATGTTCACTGTTACCGGCGACTACAATAATAAAATGCGAGTGGATCTTGTCTGTCCTCCTCCCGGGTGACAGTAAGAGAGACATGACACAGCCACCCACCCCTTGCGAACCGGTTTGTCCGCCCCGGGTGGTTGCGGGGTAGACAGGGGTTCGGGAGGGTAGGGAAGACAGCAGCGCCGGGTTCCAGCGCGCGCAACAAGCTCGTTTCTTAATAATAAGCGGACACAATACACTATCCCCAAATATTTGTACATTTTTATGATAGTAAACTATTGCTGACTATCTCGCCCATCTCCGATCACAACGAATTTCAATTGTCCTTTTGTATAAATTTTTTCCCAGTTTTTATTTTTGCCTTTTTTTTTTACGGGGAATCATATTTCGCGATACGAAAAATATAACGCATCCCGCCGAAGTAATGATCCCGCCAATGGAGCAGTGCCCGAATATCTGGGCCATTATGAAAGTGCACAATTCTCTCCGGCTATAATTTATGATTTCCATATGGATGTATATATATGATGATCTCTCTGTCGGCAGTTCCATTCCATATTAAAATGAGAGCGTAATATTAACCAGCCATGAATATCAATGGAAACAAGAGCGCTCATTTTCGAACGCGCCCCGGAAGTGAGTGACAGCCATTGTGAACGCGTATTTTCATCCGCGTCTAACTTTATTAATTATTATTATTATTATTATTATTATTATTATTGTTGTTAAGAAATTCACAATCTCGTGACAAACAATATGTGTAATAAAAATCCAAAATTATATAGTAATATATTTACTATATAATTGTGGATTTTGATTACACATTATTATTATTATTATTATTATTATTATTATTATTATTATTATTATTATTATTATTATTATTATTATATTATTAATATTATTATTATTTCTGCCAAGGCCGATTAGTTGTTAGGATATGAGGTAAATATTGAATTTGTTTATTTATTATTAATTAATTAATTAATTTGGTTGCCAAATCTAACCCTCATTTAATGGAGATTCAGTTAAAAATAATAACCAGTTTTGAGGTGTAGAGCCGTCAGTGCACCTCACGTGATGCACTGTAGGCATTACTAAACGGTAAGCCATCTTCCCTTCGACCATTAGCAACTTCCACTTTTTAGCCTATTACTAAACCACCATTCCCGCTCTCTCTCCCCAGTCATGCTGTCCAACACCTCTAACATTTGTCTTCATAATTATATGTTTTCATCTCTCCCCGGATTTTGATTTTCAGGTCTGAATGAGCTTTTTCATATAGTATTTCCAAAATCAAACCGATGAAGAATATTTTGTCATTCTTCTGAATTTGAGTAGGCCAAAGAAGAGAAATGTAGACTTATTATTGTTTGTAAAAAGTCATGCTTTAATCTGGAGGCTTGAGACAGACAGACAGACAGAGAAACAGTTGCTATAAGGTTTAGATAAAGTAGATAACTTGAAAATGAAAAGGAGACAAAGAATTTGATAAATAAAATTGACCATAAAAGAGAAGACAGTATAAACTAATATTGAAGAAGACAGCTAGAAAAACTGAAAGAGAGAGAGAGAGAGAGAGAGAATAAATAACAAGACAGAAAGAGGGGGAAAGAGAGAGAGAGGAGGAACAACAAGAAATACGCAGAAGACAGAGAAATTATAATAGAATGAGTATGTAAATCCCAAGTCGCTACCATTATGCAATGAGAGAGAGAGAGAGAGAGAGAGAATATAAATAACAAGAAAGACGGGAAAAAATTAGAAAACAGTAAAAGATGAGAGGAAAGACGTTCTCTCTCTCTCTCTCTCTCTCTCTCTCTCTCTCTCTCTCTCTCTCTCTCTCTCTGATACACTGAAGCAGAGAGAGAGAGAGAGAGAGAGAGAACTAGAACACTCTGTGTACGTTTAGATTTAGAGACGCCGAGTGCCCCGGCATCTCCACACAGAGACACACTCAGCTACTTAGGCTCAGAGCTGGTTCGTCAATTTTCCGAGAGAGTGGCGAGAGGTTCACTTGTCCAAAACACTGGTGATATCCTCAGCTCGCTGCACCGATGTCTAATCAATCATTACGCCTCCCAACCATATTCTTAGGTGAAAGGAAGGAGAGGAAAAAGAGGAAGAGGAGGAGGAGGAGGAGGAGAAGGAGAAACGGAGGCAGGGGGAACAGATAGAGAGATAGAGAGAGAGACAGAGAAGGGAAGGATGAGGAGAGGGAAGCAGTATCAGGACTTGCTCAGTATAAATGACAGGGGAGATGGGAAAGAGAGAGAGAGAGAGAGTATAAAGGGAAGGATGAGGAGAAAGAGAGGTAGGATTCTGAGACGTAGGAATAATGAAAATGGAGAAAGAGAGAGAGAGAGCGTAAAGGGAAGGATGAGGAGGAGAAAAAGGATTCTGAGACGTAGGAATAATGAAAATGGAGAAAGAGAGAGAGAGAGAGCGTAAAGGGAAGGATGAGGAGGAGGAAAAAGGATTCTGAGATGTTAGGATTAATGAAAAGGGAGTGAATAAGTAGGAAGTGATAATAAGTTTTTTTTATTTTATAAATAAAATATTATAAAAAAAATAAATAGCTGTATTTATGACGAAGCTGAATTTAATCACCATTTCATAAGCTTCATGAAACGAATAGAACTCATAACAATATACATTATCAGGTAGAAGATAGACTTGAGTATTCAGTGCAAATATGCATATTTATCATATGAAAGATAGAGCCCTCTGGATAATAAGACCACACTTTATTACACGTTTCTGTATTCAGTTGCTTCAGTATTTCCAAGACCTTAGGGAGGCAATATGGTGTTAATGATACGAGAAAGGAAAATTATGATCAAGTATTAATAGTGTTATAGACAGTCTCGATATACATTATATGATATAGTTTCAGTAAACGAGAATGTATATAAAAAGGGAACAAGGAATATGATTGGCAGTAAAATAAAAAGAAATGAGGACTTATTAAGAATGAGTCTCTGTTTTTCCTTAGAATAACTCACTTGATCGTAGAATTATTAAGTCCGGTATCTCATCATTAGAGGTTGATTCAGTATCCTTGATGCTTGAATTTTCCACCCTATGTAAAATCTTTGGCCACAGTCTTGTATGGGCCTGTGGCGAAGGCGTGAGTAAGAGGCTGCGTCTACAAACTTACCAGTTTATTCAAACAACAAACAAACAGGTCAACAGCTCTTGCTAACGAAACCGAGGTCAGAGCACAGTCAACTGTGTTTGTTGGAGGATGGAAAGATGCATATAAATCATTATACAAGACACGAGTGAAGTTATGATACTCTAACTGGAATGCTGACATTGTAATGTTTGCGCTAAGAATGATACATTTAACATAATGATATGAATGAGAATATATGTACAAAGGATTCGTGACATCTGCTGAGTTTCTTGTATTACGATACATTACAAATGTTTTGAAAATTTTGTCGTTACCTTTTATTGATATGCCATATAATAGCAACATATCCTAGCTGACAACCGGCGCTGCCCGAGAAAACTCTGAATGACAACCGATAAACTCTCTCTCTCTCTCTCTCTCTCTCTCTCTCTCTCTCTCTCTCTCTCTCTCTCTCACTACGTGCCTGATTATTCAAAGGCCTCTTGTCTTGACACATGTTTTTTAGTCTGAGCGCAATATATGGCGCTAAGTGTCACTTTTTGGATATAAGTACGCCAGACATAAGCTGTCTTGGCATTCAGACCATTCTAACTCGAGCGAAATTAAATGTTAATATAGAAAGGTAAAATGCCTCGTTGACGGGAATAAGAATAGGAATTGGGAATAAGAAGAGGAATGGGAATAAAAATAGGAATTCGGAACAGGAATGGGAATAAGAATATGAATTAGGAATAAGGGTAGGAATGGGAATACGAATATGAATTAGGAATAAGAATAGGAATGGGAATAAGAATAGGAATTAGGAATAAGAATTGGAATGGGAATATGAGTAGAATAGGAGTGAGCGAAAAATCCTTATTTGATATAATGTAAAATGAGGATTTTTCACTCATTCCTATTCCTGTTCTTATTCCTGTTCCTATTCTTATTCCTTATTCAAGGAGGCATTTTACCTTTGCGCAAATGCACAAGCACTTAGGCTAAATGCACAACCACGCATGCGCAAGCAAGCAAGCACAATTTTACGCAAACCCCAAAGCGAAATGGTTTCCGATCCAGCAATTCATATACATCATTTTTGCAGTGAATTTAAAAGGAAAAAATTATGACTCATATTCACCCCAAATTCAATTTCTCTTATATAACATAAACCCCCCGCGCAACGTTTCAAAATGAGAGGCCTTCAGAAAGCAACTAAAACCCTTAATAATAAAAAAAAAATATTAATCATTGGCCAATATCAGATTAAATTTCATTTCCAATGCAGCCTAATTCTAAATTGGTCACGGAAACGCTACGGTTCTCGGAACTCAGTTAATGCCATAAATTGGGCATTACGGAAAATGTATTGTAGTGTGTTTTGGACTCTTCTTTTCTTTGTTTTTTTGTGTTTGTTTTGAATTGTTTTTTATTTTTTTATTTTATTTATTTATTTTTTTTTTTTTTTGCTCTGCCGTTTACTCAGTTCAGATCTGAAATTCGTCTTTTTCTGTGTCTTCCTTTTATTTTATATATTATAGATATATATGATTCTAACCGTCCTAAATTTATTTGATATACATACATACACAGACTCATATATATATATATATATATATATATATATATATATATATATATATATATATATATATATATATTATATATATATATTATATATATATATATATATATATATATATACTATATATACTATATATATATATATATATATTTATGTGTACATATACATACATACATACGTACAAACAAACATACTGCGTGACTTTTTAATTTTCACAAATATTAAGCCACAATACCGTGTAATATCCAGTTCACTATACGTTGGGAATAACTCGTACCCAAGGGAGTTACAGACAAGAGCCTAGTCCCCGACAGGATTTGAATCAGCGGCTGGTTTAGCAATAACGATTGATAGTGACATTGACCACCTGGCTATCAAGATTTATATATATATGTATATATATATATATATATATGTATATATACACATATATATATACAGTATATACTGTATATATACAGTATATATATATATATATATATATATATATATATATATATATATATATATAACTCTTGATAATGGGTGGTCAATACTATCAACTGTCATTAAGTAACTAAATCCGTTGATTCAAAATCCTACCGGGGACGATAGCTTTTATGTCTATAATTCCCTTTGGGTGTTATTGTCAACGTATAGTGAGCTGGGTATTAAAATATATTTACAATGGCTTAATATTTTGATCATTAAAAGTCACGCAGTATATCTTATGTATGTATGTATATAATGACTATGTATGTCAGTGTATACATACATACATACATATATACACATACACACACATATATATATATATAAGTAAATATGTATGCATGTGTTTGTGTACATGTAGTATATGAAATAAATTTAGGACAGTTAGAATTATATATATATATATATATATATATATATATATATATATATATATATATATATATATATATATATAAAAATAAAAAAGGTGAAAAAAGACAATTTGATCTGAACTGAGCAAACGGCAGAGCAAAAAAATAAATAAATAAACAAACACACACACAAAAAAAGAAGAGTCCAAAGCACACAAACAATACACTTCCGTAAAGCCCAATTTATGGCATTAACCGAGTTCCGAGAACCGTAGCGTTTCCGTGACCAATTTAGAATTAGGCTGCGTTGGGAATGAAATCTGATACTGGCCAATGGTTAATATGTTTTTTTTTATTATTAAGGGTGTTAGTCGTTTTCTGAAGGCCTCTCATTTTGAACCGTTGCGCGGGGGCTTATGTTATATGAGAGAAATTGAATTTGGGGTGAATATGAGTCATAATTTTTTCTTTTTAAATTCACTGCAAAAATTATGGATGTGAATTGCGGGGTCGGAAACCATTTCGCTTCGGGGTTTGCGTAAAATTGTGCTTGCTTGCGCATGCGTGGTTGCGCAAGAAAAAACTTGCACCCCTCGTTCAAATAGTTATAAAATCAAGTAAATGAACACAACAATAAATAATAATAATCCACACATCTCTCACCTAGACACCGTAGAACCTTACAACAAAAAGCTGCATTATAATTTTTCTTTTACTCCAAGGACTTTCCGTAGCAACCCACGACAGTGCTCCCTTATCTGTGTAGGCCAAGCCTCGGGGAATAAATAACTCATAGGCGAGGTGGAGAACGTGATGAGGTCACATCTCCAGGGGGTGGATTGACCTCTTTCCTTATTGAGGCAGTGTTATGGGAATTATTGAACATTGAGAGAGAGAGAGAGAGAGAGAGAGAGAGAGAGGTCTGAGGTAGAGGCTAAAAGGTTTAAAAGAGAGAGTGACGAGGCTCTGATATGGAACTTAGTTGAGAGAGAGAGAGAGGCCAAAAGGTTTAAGGCAATACTTTGAAAGATAGATTGATCCAGCTTTGATATAGGACTTAGTTTCACAAAAGCCTCAAGATTTAGATTTACGAGAGAGAGAGAGAGAGAGAGAGAGAGAGAGAGAGAGGGGCGCCAAAAGGTTTAAGGCAATACTTTGAAAAGATAGATTGAAAGCTTTTGATATAGGACTTAGTTTTACAAAAGCCTCAAGATTTGATATAGAGAGAGAGAGAGAGAGAGAGCCTCAAGATTTAGATTAAGAGAGAGAGAGGGGGGGCCAAAAGGTTTAAGGCAATATTTTGAAAGATAGATTGATTTAAGCTTTTGATATAGGATTTAGTTTCACAAAAGCCTCAAGATTTAGATTAACGAGAGAGAGAGAGAGAGAGAGAGAGAGAGAGAGAGAGAGGAGATTTACACCAGCATTGAAGGTTCTAAGGGAGGAAGCGTGAGCACCGGTTGCTGAATAATTATTCAGCCTATGAGTTATTTATTGAAAGGTCGTGTTTCACTGGCTGTAAACGGAGAGTAACAGAATTCTGCTATATAAAATATGATGCTTCTCTTCTCGTTTATTCCCCCCCCCATGGGGGCCAGATGAGTAACGGGTTTGGGCCTGGTTTTAAAGGAGTCTTTAAGGTGAGGTTACAATATACACACTTTTCTTTATCTGCCTGAAACCATATTAGGCCAACAACATGTCTGTCTACCTGGAACCATATTAGGCATTAGGCCAACAGGAGCACGGACGAATTGTCGTATATCGAAGGTAACATTAATTGACTAAACGTTTGTTGAAGATAGGTCTGTTGAAGAAAATTTTTTAGGAAAAACGTTTATTGACGAAACTGTTATTGAAGCCACGTTCATGGAAGATGCGTTTACTGAAGAAACATTTATCGACGGAGCATTTCTTAAACAAACGTTTATCGAAGAAACATTTCTCGACGGAACATTTCTTAAATAAACGTTTACTGAAGAAACATTTATCGACGAAACATTTCTCAAAGAAACGTCCACTAAAGAAACATTTATCGACGAAACACTTCCTAAATAAAAGTTCATTGAAGAAACATTTATCGACGAAACGTTTTCTTAAATAAACGTTTATTGAAGAAACATTTATCGAAGAAACACTTCCTAAACAAAATTTCATTGAAGAAACATTTATTGATGAGGACGTTTATTGACGAAAACGTTCCTCCCCGTAGGGAGGTATTGCCGTCAGTGCACCTCCTGCGGTGTACTGTAGGCATTACTGAAGGTTCTTAGCAGCGTCCCTTCCATGCCCCCTAGCTGCAACCTCTTTCATTACTTTTACTGTGCCTCCATTCATATTATCTCTCTTCCCCCTCTTAACGAACACAATGCAACTGCTTTGAGGTTTTCCTCCTGTTACACCTTTCAGACCTACCTGCTCTCAATTTCCTCTCCAGCGCTGAATGACCTCATGGGTCCCAGTGCTTGGCCTTTGGCATAAACTCTGTATTCAGTTCACACAAGTGGTTAACTGAGCCACGCACCATATGACGTCATCGAACGTTGCGAAATGTCAGCGGGGAGGAGAGGTGTTGTGTCTTTCTCGTGTGGAAAATGGAGTAGTTCCGACTCAGTAGGGGAGATTTTTGCGGGGATTCGAGGGACCAGAAGCAATCATTCGTTCGTTGTTTCTGGGGAAAGTGTTGAGAAAGAGGACGCTGATGGAGTTGTGCATAATGTTGTTGAAATATTTGGTATTTTTTGTGTGTTATGGAACAGTTGCACGGTACAAATGAAGTTGTGAATAGTGTTTTACAAATACCTGTTAATTTTTAAGTCGGTGTTCATGATGGAACATTTGTAAATAGGTGTTTATTGTGAAACACCAGAACAATACAAGCCTTTTTTTTTTTGTAGATCATTGTTCACAAGATATAGCACAAATACCTCGTTTTTAGTTTTCTGTAAAAGAAAACTATTGAGATGGCTATTTGTCTGTCCGTCCGCACTTTTTTCTGCCCGCCCTTTAAATCTTAAAAACTGCTGAGGCTAGAGGGCTGCAAATTGGTATGTTGATCATCCACCCTCCAGTCATCAAACGTACCAAATTGCAGCCCCCTAGCCTCAGTAGTTTTTATTTTGTTTAAGGTTAAATTTAGCCATGATTTTGCGTCTGGCACCGCTACATGTGCCAACAACACAGGCCACCACCGGGCCGTGGGTGAAAGTTTCATGGGCCGCGGCTGAGAGCTTCATACAACATTATATGCTGTACAGAAATCTCGATAGCGCTGAAGAAACTTCGGCGCATTTTTTACTTGTTTTGTTTTAATCTGTGTTTATCGTGCAACAGTTGAACAAGAAATATATATTTTTTTTATTAAGTGTTAACCGTGAAATAATTGTACTGGACAATTACTTCGGTTTTCTCTTTTTGAAACTGGTGCTCATTATGAAATAATCGTGAAATACAAATACTGTACTTTTTAACCTGTGTTCGTTGTCAAACAGTTTTACAATACAAATACTGCTTATTTTTAAATCGATGTTCCTCCGCAGGGGGTTAGTGCCGTCAGTGCATCTCATGAGGTGCACTGCAGGCATTACTTAAGATTCTTTGCAGCGTGCCTTCGGCCCCTAGCTGCAGCCCCCTTTCGTTCCTTTTACTGTGCCTCCTTTCATATTCTCTTTCTTCCATCTTACTTTCCACCCTCTCCTCACACTTGATTCATAATGCAACTGCTTTGAGGTTTTCCTCCTGTTACACCTTTCAGACCTTTTACTGTCAATTTCCGTTTCAGCGCTGAATGACCTCATGGGTCCCAGTGCTTGGCCTTTGGCCTAAATTCTATATTCAGTTCAATTGAATTGAAATCGATGTTCATTATGAAACTGTAGGATAGTAGAATCAATGTTATTTTTAAAACTGGCGTTCGCTATGAAACAATTATACGATAAAAATTCGTTTTTTAAATAGGTTTTATTATGGTACAGCTGTGCAGTACAAATACTTTGTATTTTTTAAACCGGTGTTCATTGTGAAACGAGTAAAATACAAACTATTGTTTTTACTAAATCAATGTTCATTATAAAATGATTTATGCAATGCAAATACTTCGTCCATTAAATCATTGTTCATTAGGAAACAAGTGGAAAATAGGCTTATGACTGAACGGAGACGTGTGTGATAATTGGGAAAGCTTCACGAACGATACAGGAAATCTCTGTTTTTCGAAAAGGCTCGTGTCCGTGGATGTCACATCCTACAACCCAGTCCTTTTAAAAAGAAATAATAATATTTTCAGCAAATACGAAGAGGCAGCATTAAATACAAATCTGTCGAAGGACTGAGAATTCACAGCAGACTGTTCTGAGCATTACGAAAATTGAAATCTTTAAATGTGTTGCCAGCCATGCTAGAAAGACCACATAGATCAATGATTTTAACACCAGCTGTTCTAAGGTTTTGATAAGTGCTGGGGCCACTTTCGGCCATTCAGCGCTTGAGACAGCGAAAAGAGGGCGTTGGAGAGGTTGGACAGCCAGGTAAAGAGATCTAGAAAGTAAAGGAAATGAAGTACAAGGGCCTGAAGGTGGAACTTAGGGAAAACTCCGCAGATGCACTAAAAAGTAATAGTTAGAGAGGTTGGACAGCAAGACAGAAGAAAGGAAGGGGGAATGGAGGTAATGTAAAAGGCTAAAAAGTGGGTGCAGGTAGGGGGCCGAAGAGACGCTGCAAACACCCTTTAGAAAAGCCTACAGTGCATTTCGTGTGGTGTGCTGATGGCAGTAGTTCCCTTAAGGTGGCTGTACTAAGAAGTCCATCGATAATTTGGAGCAGAGGACTAATATCCACTAAGATACTTCTTTCATTTTCTCCATCCACTAAGATACTACTTTCATGTTCTCCATCCACTAAGATACTTCTTTTGATTTTCTCCATCCACTAAGATACTACTTTCATGTTCTCATCCACTAAGATACTACTTTTGATTTTCTCCATCCACTAAGATACTTCTTTCATGTTCTCCATCCACTAAGATACTACTTTCATGTTCTCATCCACTAAGATACTTCTTTTGATTTTCTCCATCAACTCAGATACTTCTTTCATGTACTCCATCCACTAAGATACTTCTTTTGATTTTCTCCATTCACTAAGATAGTTCTTTTGGTTTTCTCCATTCACTAACATACTTCTTTCATTCATGTTCTCCATCCACTAAACAAGCAACATAAAGATGACGCGACAAAACAACATGATTCACCCACGGGTGCCAACTCGTTCGGAGGCTGCATTGATCCTAGCTTACCGTGGCATTAAAATCATTGCAGATTTTACGGAAAAGTAATTTTACGTGAATGAAGAATAAAAAGTATCTTTTTGTTTTTGTGAGTGTAAAAAGGAATATGATAGGATGATTACGTGCTAGAGGTGGGTTAGATACCGATATTATTGCTCAGAAAAGATGTATTTTTATCAGAATATCGTTTGTGCCCCGAGGGAAAACAGAAGGCGGATATTATTCGACGCAAAGCCTACTTTTACTTGTAACCTCGGGCAGTATTTAGTGTGATCAAGGATATTAAATGGAATATAGAAGGAAAATGTAGATGTGTATTATGATAAAATGGGTGAATATCTTATTTTTGTGATAGCGTGGGTTTTAGTATGGAATAAGCGTCGGTTTAGATGCTTTCAATGAATTGTGATCGTATTCAGGAATAGTCTTTTGATTTGCGAATAGTCTTAGACGCTTTACATGCTTTGAATGACTTTATTGAATTCAGGAATAGACTTTTAGCTCATGAATAGTCTTAGATGCTCTACATGCTTTGAATGAATTTATTGAATTCAGGAATAGACTTTTAGTTCGCGAATAGTCTTAGATGCTTTATATGCTTTCAATGAATTTATCGAATTCTGGAACAGTCTTTCAGTTCACGAATAGTCTTAGATGCTTTACGTGCTATAAATGAATTTATTGAATTCAGGACTAGACGTCTTTTGGTTCACGAATAGATTCAGGAATAGTCTTGTGGCTCACGAATAGATTCAGTAATAGGCTATGGCTCACGAATAGTATTTGATGCGTAAGATGGTCATAATGACATTACTGATTTCGCGAATGGTCCTTTGGTTCACGAAAAGGTTCCGGAATGGTCTTGTGGCTCACGAACACATTCAGGAATAGTCTTGTGCCTCACGAATAGATTTAGGAATAGTCTTGTGGCTCATGAAGAGATTCAGGAATAGTCTTGCGGCTCACGAATAGATTCAGGAATAGTCTTATGGCTCACGAATAGATTCAGGAATAGTCTTATGGCTCACGAATAGATTCAGGAACAGTCTTGCGGCTCACGAATTAGTCCAGGAATAGTTCTGCGGCTCACAGATAGATTCAGGAATAGTCTTATGGCTCACGAATAGATTCAGGAATAGTCTTGTGGCTCACGAACAAATTCAGGAATAGTCTTGTGGCTCACCAATAGATTCAGGAATAGTCTTGTGGCTCACCAATAGATTCAGGAATAGTCCTGTGGCCCACCAATAGATTCAGGAATAGTCTCGTGGCTCACGAATAGATTCAGGAATAGTCTCGTGGCTCACGAATAGATTCAGGAATAGTCTCGTGGCTCACGAATAGATTCAGGAATAGTCTCGTGGCTCACGAATAGTCTTAGATACTTACTATCATCATAAAGTTGTTGAATTCACGAATAGTATTTTTGGGTAAGATAGGTTAGAACGTTCCCAGCAAAAAAAAAAAAAATTTTTTTAAAATGTAATTGGAAAAGAACATGCGGCACTTGGCTGTTTGATATAGATTGCAATCTATATACTTTAGTGACATTATATCCAGCAAGGAATTGTTTTAGCGCATTTAGCTCTGATTGTTTTTTGTTCCTTACGTCGATGACGTCACGTTAAAGTGATTGACGTAGATAAACAAAACCTTTACTGGGATTTTTCCTTTTTAGTTTCTAATTGAGATTTTTTACTCAGTGATATATTAAACCACTACTACTACTACTAGTAGTACTACTACTACTACTACTACTAATAATAATAATAATAATAATAATAATAATAATAATAATAATAATAATAATAAATTGCTTCCTCGGCTATCATTGCTCATTTAATCAGTCCAATTTGAACAGTGATACTTAGAGCTGGCGTACATATTACATGTGTGTGTTATCATCAATATTATTATTGTTATTATTATTATTATTATGTTATTATTATTATTATTACAAGGAGCAATGCCATATCAGTGAATAAAATTAGACTTAACTACCAAGGGCTTGCAAAGTAAATTACTAATAATAATAATAATAATAATAATAATAATAATAAAGTAGGTGTAAGTTCTCGAAAGCTCTCGTTGTGTACATATTTTTAAATGTATATATTTTAACTTGCATCAATGTGGATTTTTTTCCCTCATCTTAGTGACTCGCGTGGTTATGAGATTTTTGGATTGAAAATAATAATAACAATGATATAATAATAATAATAATAATAATAATAATAATAATAATAATAATAATAATAGTAATTAATAATAATGATAATAATAATATTATTATTATTATTATTACATAAGAAGAAAAGAAAGAAGAAGAAGAAGAAGAATAATGTATAATAATAATAATAATAATAATAACAATAACAACAAAACAAACAACAATAATAATAATAATAATAATAATAATAATAATACCAACTCCATGGAGACCTCACCTAAAATTCGCACCAGCACAGGTGAGCCATTTTTCCCCTGATATGCTCAAAGCACCCGCGGTTGCAGCATCCCAGCAGCAGTGTGTTGCAACATCGTATAACGACTATCCGTTGCATCTCCCAGCGCGACCTTTAAGCTCCAACGGTCCTCTTTGGTTTCGCAAATCGATGCTGTCTGTTGGATTTCTTAATAAAGGAAATTGCAAAAGCATTCTTCACCTTTTTATTATTCTCTTTTTTTAGGATTTGATTAGCTTCGTCATGAATATTTGGTCAGGTAATTGGTGTATGTTTTTTTCCTTGGAATACTGAACGTGGCGTCATGCAAGGTCGCCTGGGTGGATCGGGGGTCATAATCAAATGTTTGTTGTGCATTAGGGTCTATAGTTTTCGTTAGAATTGAGTAGATACTGCTGAGAAATATGTACACATCATTGTGTGGCTAGGTTAGGCATTCCTCAATGAAAGTCTAGAGACTGACATTGTGTAATAAGGTTAGGCTGGTACCCATGCTCTGCCCATGCCATAGGTTAAATCAGTGGTCCTCAGCCTTTTTTGGCCCTTGCACCCTTTCAGCCTATGTCAGAATGTCATTCCCCACCACACTGCGTTTTGTGAGGTCCTATAGCCAGTTTGAACCTGCCAATATGTGGTCACAAGTCGCCCCCTAACTGGTTGAGAACCGCTGGGTTAAATTATGTAATCATTGTAACATGTCAAGTATCAGTAATAATAATAATAATCTTTATTTCGGCTCAGGGCCATATACATGGAATATACAAATACAATACACACCACACAATCCAGATACATCAGGTTACATGATAAAAATAAGTTATAGACTCTAGACTAACATTCCTCGTTTAACAAAGGTTAGCCTGTGTAACAGGTCAAGATAATCGATTACTGTTGCATGTTAGGCTATCCGACGTCTGCCACAGGGTAGGATGTTGTCTCAGTTCATAGAGGGTTAGGCTACATTACTCCCGTCTTTTGACGCAGAGTAGGTAGTGGCGTCCTTCAAGACAGGAAGTTAAGCTTCCTTACCCTAGTGTCAGGTTACTGGTTACCATTATCAATTCACACCACCCGTGCATCTCGTGTCTAAAACCCTCTCCTACGACGCTCCTGATTGGCCATTGATCAGCCAGTCGCAGGGCTGGAAACTGGTCAGTCTGTTCCAGCCGTCATCGAGTGAACGTCTACGCTGCGACCTCTCCTCGTGTAATATGGCTTTCCAAAGTTATAACTTTTATTACACCTCAGTTTTACCCGAAGAAAAGTATTGTTCCTCAATTTCATTACTAAACATTTAAGGATTATAATGATATATATATGAATTATGTACTTCAGTAAACTTAATGCTGAAGTATGTATAGTGAAATAAGTATGAGTTATTGTCTGCGCGCATCCACGCTCCTTTTGTTATTCTTAATCTTTTACTCGTGACTTTCATATTGATAGCCCTACCTATAATTTTTTGGTAGCATCGTCATCCATGGTATTTAAGCTAAGATACTGTAGGAAACACGAGACGATAAATGATAAATGCACTGCGATGTCATGTAAGGAATGAAAGAATATACTTTATCTTAAAAATATCTTGTTTAGTTCACTAGATATATTTTAGCACCAAGTCTACTGAAGTACGTAATTCATATATCACTATAGTCCTTAAATCATTGGCTTGACGATGTCTAGTGATGAAACTGAGGAACACTACTTTTCTTCGTGTAAAACTGAGGTGTAATGAGAGTTATATCTTTTGAAAGACATATTTCATGAGGAGAGGTTGCAGTGACGGCTGGAAATGATGGACCGGTTCCAGCCCCGTGACTCATTGATCAATGGCTAAACTGGAGCGTCGTAGAGACGGCTAGATATCAGATGCACGGCTGGCTGTTTCGTAATGGATTATAGTTATTAGTTTTTATATTGCATTAGTTCCTTAGGTCTTGTATTCCATTTACTAGAATTTCTATCCCGATAGTTACCGCCCCCCCAGAAAAGAGTTAGATATTTTGTGAGTAAAATATGAACGCAATTTTCCGGGCAGGATCCAATGGCAGAATCAATCATTGCAGGGAGAGAGAGAGAGAGAGAGAGAGAGAGAGAGAGAGAGAGAGAGAATCAAATAAATATTTCTGTCCTATGTGATAAGGATTACCTTGGTGAGGCCCAGCGGTTTTTAATTATAACGTGATAATATAGATTTTGGACAATATTAATGACTAATATCTTCAGTCTCTCTCTCTCTCTCTCTCTCTCTCTCTCTCTCTCTCTCTCTCTCTCTCTCTCTCTCTCTCCCCACGATGGCTGTAACCTGTAACCACCAACTAACAACCCAAGGTACCTGACGTACTGCTTAGTCCGACAGAGATCTACTGGTTTTTAAGTTGAACATAACGTTCATTCTTTATCTGTAACGAAATACAAATCAACTCGTTAGAGAGAGAGAGAGAGAGAGAGAGAGAGAGAATAGAGAGAGAGAGAGAGAGAGAGAGAGAGAGAGAGAGATTGGTCAAAATACCGGGAGAAACCGACACACATACAGACAGAGAGAAGGACACTAACACAGGAAAGAGAGATGGGGAGAAAGAGAGAAGGAATGAGAAAGGAGAGAGAAGGAGGGAGAAAAAAAGAGAGAGACAGGCAGAGACAGGGAGACAGAGGGAGAGAGAAAGGCAGTGACAGAGAAAATGAGAGACATACAAACAGACAGAAAGAAAGACATTAGTAGGGAGAGAGAAAGAGAGAGGGAGAGAGATAGAGAGAGAGAAGGAGGGAAAAAAAGAGAGACAGACAGAGGGAGAGAGAAAGGCAATAACAGAGAAAATGAGACATACAAACAGACAGAGAGAAAGACATTAGTAAAGAGAGAGAGAGAGAGAGGAGGGGAAAAAAGAGAGACAAACAGAGAGATAGAGGGAGAGAGAAAGACAATGACAGAAAATGAGAGACATACAAACAGAGAGAGAGAAAGACTTTGGTAGAGAGAGAGAAAGAGAAAGAGAGATACAGAGAAGGAGGAAGAAAAAAAAGAGATAGAGGGAGAGAGAAAGACAATGAAAGACATACAAACAGACAGAGAGAAAGACGTGGGTAGAGAGAGAGAGAGACAGAGACAGACAGAGAGAAGGAGAGGGGGGGAGAAACACACCGAATAAGGAAATGAAAGCCAATCAATACAAAGGAACTGACCACACTGCTCCTGTCTACCACAACCGCGACTGTTGGAAGGAGGATCAAGATAAGATCCTGACTAACTGCGTCTGGCAATTTCTCATCTCTTTCTCTTTCTTATTTTCTCCCTTTTGAGGGGAGGGGAGGGGAGAGAGAGGGGGGAGGAGTTCTCTTTCTTATTTTCTCCCTTCTGAGGGGAGGGAAGGGAGGAGAGAGAGAGGGAGGGGGGAGAGCAGGGTTCTCTTTCCTATTTTCTCCCTTCTGAGGAGGAAGGGAAGGGGAAGGAGGAGAGAGAGAGGGGGGGGGAGAGCGGTTCTCTTTCCTATTTTCTCCCATCTGAGGGGAGGGAGGGGAAGGGGAGAGAGAGAGAGGGGAAGGGGTTCTCTTTCTTATTTTCTCCCTTCGGAGTGGGGGGAAGGAGAGAGAGAGAGAGGGGGAGGGGTTCTCTTTCTTATTTTCTCCCTTCGGAGTGGGGGGAAGGAGAGAGAGAGAGGGGGAGGGGTTCTCTTTCTTATTTTCTCCTTCCTGAGAGGGGAAAGGGGAAGAGGGGGGGAGATTTCTTATTTTCTCCCTCCTGAGAGGAGGGAGCGGAAGGGGGGAGGGGTTCCCTTTCTTATTTTCTCCCTTCCGAGGGGAGGAGGGAGAGGGGTTCTCTTTCTTATTTTCTCCCTCCTGAGAGGAGGGGGATAGGTGAAAGGGGACAGAGAGAGAGGGGGAGGGGTCCCTCTGAGGAGAGGGGGGAAAAGGTGGGGACAGGGGAATCGGCCCTGGTAGGCGATAGATCATAGCGGGGAACAACAGATGATGGGAAATGACCTATTGAAGGAGTCAATGAAAAGAGAGATTGCGTCATCGGGGGATAAAAAGGAGGAACCGAATGAAGACATGATGATACAGGAGAGGAGAAACCCTAAAAAGAGAATGATGATGCGGAGGACAACGAAAACTTGCGAATTATGAATGCATTGCTCGAAAAAGAGATTGGCGTAAGTAAGAGAATTCGTGATAAATCGTGGACGAAAAAGAAATGGGTTTGAGGAGAATGTTGAATGTTAACATATCAAAGGGGAAGACGAAATGCAATCAAACTGCATTGTGAAAAGGCTTCATTAATGAAAATGAGAACACCAAGGAGCGTCGGATGATGCAAAAGGAAGTAGGAGAAGAGGAGAAATAAAGGAAATCAGGAAAAAGAGATTACGTGAGGAAAGGCAGGGACGAGACAAGGATCAGTCATCAAAAGAAATGTAAATCGTACACAGGGGAAGTGAAAGAACGTCAGAGAAGAAAGAAGCAAGAAAGAGAGAGAGAGAGAGAGAGAGTAGAAGGAAGGAAAAATTCTGCTTAGTGATATTTTGCCAAGGGTGATACAGTGTTTTAATTGCGCAGAGGGGGAGAGAGAGAGAGAGAGAGAGAGAGAGATGGAAAAAGACACATGGCATCCAGGAGATGTGGTTCCCATGGTGTTATATTCATCTCAAATTTCTTCATGGAAAACTTTTCAAAGGAGGTGAATTTGCGATATCATTAGTCACATGAACGCTTTGATTTTCCTTTTATTTTATTTATTTTATTTTTTTTTTTTTTGCGTCGTTATAAAGGGTCGTCTTGCATATGTTAAGTCCAGGAGTTTATTGAAAAACGACGGTGCATTTTGCAATGTGTGTTAATATTTAAGCAAGAATATAAAATTCAGTAGAGATCATTTTTATGCGTTCTGAATTAAAAATAAAAATACAGGTTAATTTATCATTCATTTATAGTTAAAAAAATAAACCAGAAATGATATAATTTTCATTCTAGATTAAGGATAAAAACAAAGTTATTATATTTCAATATCATATATTAACCATTACCTCTAGATGGCGTAGTTTCTAGAAAAACCTCTATAACGGCTCTGTATGCTTCGTGCTTGCTTTATTCGAAAGTTGTTCTATGAAATAATTAGAAATATCTTCCCTTAGGGGGTTCGTGGCATCATTTCTTTTACTGTACCTCCGTTCATATTCTCTCTTCCATCTTGCTATCCACCCTCTCCTGACAATTATTTCATAGTGCAACTGCGAGGTTATCCTCTTGTTACACCTTTCAAGCCCTTCTCCTCTCAATTTCCCTTTCAGCGCTGAATGACCTCATAGGTCTCAGTGCTTGGCCTTTGACCTAATCTAAATTCCATTCCATTAGAAATATCCGTTTAGCTGCAAGAAGAGGTAACGCTAGTTTTTATCATTTGCATAAGAATGAAGCATAAGTTTCCTGGGAAATTGTCTACGTAACGTTTTCGCTTGGGGATATTTTCTTTCAAATAAATAATTGATATCGTTTTTGCCATTTTTGCGTTTCCTCTGTTAATTTCCTTTGCAGATGAGATGGTGACAGTAAAAAGGGGAAAAATTATCTCGAAAGATGCTCTAGATAATCCTAACAATTATTTTTGAAGAGATAGAGACAGAGATATATATATATATATATATATATATATATATATATATATATATATATAATATATATATATATATATATATATATATATAGATATATACATAGTATGTACATAGTATGTAATAACATGTTATGTATGTATGTATGTGTATGTATGTATGTATGTATCTGTGTGTGTGTGATTGTATGTTTGTTTCCGTGTGAGGTCATTTTAGTTTTCTGTAAAAGAAAACTATTGTGCCGGCTTTGTCTATCCCTCCGCACTTTACTCTGCCCGCCCTCAGATCTTAAAAACTACTGAGGCTAGAGGGCTGCAAATTGGTTTGTTGATCGTCCACTATCTAATCATCAAACATACCAAATTGCAGCCCTCTCAGCCTCAGTATTTTTTAAATTTTATTTAAGGTTAAAGTTGGCCATAATTGTGCTTCTGGCAACGATATAGGAAGAGCACCACCATTTTTGGTTAAAGTTTCATGGGTTGCGGCTCATACAGCAGTACACCGAGACCACCGAAAGATAGATCTTTTTCGGTGACTTTGATTATACGTTGTAGGGCTAATAGAGCTGGGTGCGCCGAAGAAGTTCGGCGCATTTTTTACCTGTCTCTTTTAGTATCGAAAAGTTGTGTAATGGGAATTTCTCTAACGAGGAAAACTAACCTTTTGGAAATTCGACTTTGGTAATGAAAATTCTCATTATGTGAATGAACATTTACGTTTTGATTTGGGAAATGAAAATTTCCATTTGGTAAAAATAAAACCTTTTTCGGGATGGAAATTTTCCTTTGGCGGTGAAGAGTTATTATTCGTTAAAGAAAATTTACTTTTTTATTGAAAATTTACTATTTTTATGAAAATTTACATGTTTTAATGAAAATATTTACCGTCTTTTAATAAAGATTTACTTTCTTTTAATGAAAATTTACATTTTTTAATGAAAATTTTCCGTCTTTGAATGAAAATTTACTTTTTTAAAATGAAATTCCACCTTTTGGTTAAGAAAATTAACCTTTGAAAATATATTATTAATAAAACCAGGCGAGAGATTCGCAGTGAACTAAGAAAAACAATTTCGGCGAATGGAGTTAAGGAGTGGAGGGGAGGTCCCCTGTCTTGTATCACGGCCTAGTAGGGGAGTTTAGTTAGAAAGATGCGGCTTTTTAAGACAGGTTAGGTTAGGTTAGGATTGATTCTTCGCATTTGATTTGATTAATGTGACGCCTTGAGAACATCAGGTTAGTCGGTACCATCACGATTTCTCGCAGTGAATAAAAAAAAAAAAATTTGAAAATCGAGTTATTTAACGATACAGCAGTTCATTTTAGCATCTCATCATATCTATTATTCATTTCCCTGTCTTTTTATTCCAATTTTTCGTGTCTCATCATAGAAACTTGTCCTCCCCCCAAAAAAAAAAATAGATAAAAACAAAACGGCTTCGAATCCACTGAACTCCTCCGAAGGTTTAATTACGTCATTTCCTGTCTTATGATTTCTCGTTAAAGTTCAATTTATGCGTCGCTAAATTTATGAGGGAATATGGAATATTAATTATAACTTTCGCCCTCACTCCGTCCTTTTGAGAGAGAGAGAGAGAGAGAGAGAGAGAGAGAGAGAGAGAGAGAGTACGTTGCCTATCACGTCTTGTCGTCAGAGTTCATTAGAAAGTTAATGAGGAAAGCTAATCAGCTTTCATAATACCCCGGTACTTTCTCTCGGAGAAAGGTGATTCATTTAAGGGTTTTCTCTTTGGAGAAGCTTTCACTTTCTTGATGAATTTTCAACTTGTTTTTGCGCTGCTCTGAATCGTGAACAGTGATGAAAATGGGATTTATTATTATTATTATTATTATTATTATTATTATTATTATTATTATTATTATTATTATTATTGTGTAATAAAAATCCACAATTATACAGTAAACTATGTTACTATGTAAAATAAACTCGCATTATTATTATTATTATTATTATTATTATTATTATTATTATTATTATTATTATTATTATTATTATTATTGTGTAATAAAAGTCCACAATTATATAGTAAACTTTATTACTATGTAAAATAAACAGGCATTATTATTATTATTATTATTATTATTATTATTATTATTATTATTATTATTATTATTATTATTATTATTATGTAATTTAACCAGGTCACTTAGTAATTAGGTCTCGTAGAGATTCCCTGAAGTTTTTTCGTGAATATTAAAATCAAATTTAATCTAAAAATAATAATAATAATAATAATAATTATTATTATTATTATTATTATTATTATTATTATTATTATTATTATTATTATTATTATTATTATGTAAATTAACCAGACCACTTAGTAATTATTAGGTCCCATAGAGCTTCCCTGAAGTTTTCTTCCGTGAATATTAAAATAAAAAAATTTAATCTAACCAACTGTAACATTAGTAGTATGGTTTAGATAGAAGAAAAACAATGGAAATTCTCTCAAAATTCCCTAAATCGATTTTTATTATTATTATTATTATTATTATTATTATTATTATTATTATTATTATTATTATTATGACCGGACTAATTAGTAAATATTTTCAATCTCACAGTGATTGTCCAACTGTATATTTTCAGATATTAAAATAGATCTAATTTATCAGCTGGTCCGCTAGTATAGTGGTTAGTGTTGTGACATGCCACTCAGACGTCGCGGGTTCGCGTCTCCCCCTTGGTGATGAAATATCACTGGCTCTCTATCATGATCAGTTACTCCTGCAGTGTGGGGTCTGCGGTGGGAGGTTGAAACCAACATTCTTTGGAAGCTTGAATTTCAAGTCGATGGCCCCTTTGGTGCGCTTGTTCCATGTGAATAGAAATAATAATATTATTAATATTAATAATAATAATATCAGATCTGAACTTTATTCATTTTACTTGAATAATTTGACAACCATGACGTTTCTCTCAAAATTTCCTAATTAATTTTTCCTCCCAAAATGTAACCTTCACTCTTAGTTAAATCTAAACATTCACATTAAGTTCGTTTAGCTGAAAGCGTCGACCTGCTGTTTCTTGACTCAAAATACAACGATGAACATTTGCAAAATACTGTAAGCTTGGAAATGTTTTAATAGTCAGGGACTAATTGTAAGCATAAGAGGAGCTGGGAATAATTCATTCATTGAACATAAACATTCATTAATGGACGCTGAAAAGATTCAAAAGTGCTAAATTCCTTTCATTTAATTTTGGCATAATATTTATGCATTTGCAAGAGCCTGGAAGTAAGAATAATAATAATAATAATAATAAGAAGAAGAAGAAGAAGAAGAAGAAGGAGAAGAAGAAGAAGAACAAGGAGAAGAAGAAGATATTCATATGTAATTCAAATATACTGTATATATACATTATTTTAAAAATTTACCGAAGTTTCAGTGACGCTCAGGAAAAATATAATAAAATTGGAAAAATTACATTTAAATAATCATAAGCAGCCGAAGGATATTTAACTTAATACGGAAAGCACGTACCAAGAGACCGGTAGGAATCCGGATGCAGAGGAGTCCTTTGGACCTTAGACTTGCCCTGGGGAGTCCTTGGGTCCTTACAAGTTCCCGAAGGAGTCCCTAGAGTCTTAGACTTGCCCTGGGCAGTTAATAGGACCTTACAAGTGCCCTGGTAAGTCCTAGGGTCTTGGACGTGCCATGAGGATCCCTGGGGTCTTGGACTTACCATGGGGAATTAATAGGGCCTTAGACTTGCCCTGGGTAGTCTCTAGAGTCTTACAAGTGCCCTGGGTAGTCCTTACTGTCTTGACGTGCCCTGGGGAATTAATAGGGTCTTACAAGTGCCCTTGTAAGTCCTAGGGTCTTGGACGTGCCCTGGGCGTTCCCTAACGTCTTAGATGTGCCCTGGGGAGTCCCTAGGATCTTCCAAGTGCCCTTGTAAGTCCTAGGGTTCTTTGCGGCGTGCCCTCGGCCCCTAGCTGCAACCCCTTTCGTTCCTTTTAGCTGTACCTCCTTTCATATTCTCTTTCTTCCATCTTACTTTCCTTCACCCTCTCCTAACAACTGATTCATAGTGCAACTGCTTTGAGGTTTTCCTGCTGTTACACCTTTCAAACCCTTTACTATCAATTTCCGTTTCAGCGCTGAATGACCTCATGAGTCCCAGTGCTTGGCCTTTGGCCTAAATTCTACATTCAGTGCAATAGAACAAAGTAAGGTTAGAGGGGTTTGATAGCAATGTGGGAAGAAACTAAAAGGAATGAATGAGAAAGTAAAAAGAGAGAGGAGAAAGTAGAAGACTGAAATGCAGAGTTTCCATTTTAATTATTGAAAAGTACAGAGAGAATGCGAGCAGAAAGTAGAGAGCTTAACCAGATAATACATGATGCAGTGGTTGACTTTTCGCATAGGTCAGAGACTGAAGTACATTTAGAGCTTAGTGATACATGGTACAAAATCGTTTGTGTTGCGTGTTTACCTCACACACACAAATGCAAGAAGAGAATCTAGTGATGAATGATGCAATAATTTTTTTTTTTTTTTTTTTTTTTTTTTTTTTTTGCTTTTGACTGACATGAATAAATTCAAGCAGGAATCAGATTATAAAAGCTGCAGTACCTTAGTGACAGTTTCACAGTGATAAATGTTATAGCGTCTATATTCCTTACTCTTACATAACATCGCGACGATTGTGAGGTTTGAAATGCTGTCGTTATTTTTAGTCGTTTATTATTGCACACCTTCCTCCGTTACGCAACAAACAGAGAAAACAGAAGAGAAATTCTGAAACAAATATCAAGTGAAACGGGGATATGCAGGATCAAGCGAAAGATTAAATAAAAAAAAAACACACCAACATTTGCAAAGGAAATTCTTGGATATACACAGGCATTAAAAGGAAAACGAAAATAATAATATAATGATAATAATAATGGAAAAATCCACATTGATGTAAGTGCAGGTATATATTCTCAAAAATGTATTTTAAAAATATATTTTTCAAGTATGAATTGACACTTCCGTCCATGTTGATTTTCTTCGCCATTTTAATGATTAAGATGATTATGAGATTTTTAGAAGTAATAATAATAAGAAGAAGAAGAAGAAAAAGAAGAAGAAAATAATAGCAATATTAATAATAATGAGAAGAAGAATGAAAGGAAATAATAATAATAATAATAATAATAGTAGTAGTACTGCTACGAATATAATAATAATAATAAGAAGAAGAAGAAGAAGAAGAAAATAATAGTAATATTAATAATAAGAGAAGAAGAATTAAAGAAGAAGAAAACAGTAAGATAATGATAATTGTAATAATAATGATAATAATAATAGTACTGCTACGAATAATAATAATGATAATGATAAGAAAAAGAAGAATAAAATAATAGTAATATTAATAATAATGAGAAGAAGAATTAAAGAAGAAAATAAAATAATAATAATAATAATAATAATAACACTCATTTCTGAAAGGAAAAGCTGAGAGATATATATTTCTATATATATTAAAAGAGAAATTAGTCTTCCTCGGAAACAGGAAGCACCCCGCTTAGGAGCAGCCTGTCCTTGCATCCTTCATCCTAATGGCCCAGGAAGGACCTCATCTCGAACAAAGGGCATGCCACAATAATGCAAGAGGGCGGAAAGGTGGTGGGGGCGGGGTGGGGAGGGGAGAAGTGACCCTTATGAATATACGTCGAAGGGGGAGAATGCCATGTGACAGAGAATATACGTCGAGTATGTATATATTATATATATATATGTATAGAATGCCATGTGACAGAGTCTCATATATATATAGTAGTGTTTATATATATATATATATATATATATATATATATATATATATATATATATATATATATATATATATATATATATATATATATATATATATATATATATATATATATATATATATGTTTTTTTTAAATGGAGTTTTTTTTTTTTTAAATGAAAAGAGTTTTTTCTTGGGGTGTTTTCATTGATTAGTGGGTAATATGTTTTGTTGATAGCTTTTTATATAATGTCCTTTGCGTGTTTTGTTTTAAATATAAAACGACAAGGTTTTTTCCATTGATTAGTGGGTAATATGTTTTGTTGAGAGTGTTTTTGTTGCATAATATCCTTTGCGTGTTTTGTTTTAAATAGGTAAATGACAAGAGTTATTTTCTTGGGGTGTTTTTTGATTAGTGGGTAATAAGTTTTGTTGATAGTGGGTTTTTTTTTTTTTATATGATGTCCTTTGCGTGTTTTGTTTTAGATGGAGGTAAAACGACAAGAGTTTTTTTCTTGGGGTGTTTTCATTGATTAGTGGGTAATATGTTTTGTTGAGAGTGTTTTTTTGATGCATAATATCCTTTGCGTGTTTTGTTTTAAATGGAGGTAAATGACAAGAGTTATTTTCTTGGGGGTGTTTTCATTGATTAGTGGGTAATATGTTTTGTTGATAGTGGGTTTTTTATATGATGTCCTTTGCGTGTTTTGTTTTAGATGGAGGTAAATGACAAGAGTTTTTTTCTTGGGGTGTTTTCATTGATTAGTGGGTAATATGTTTTGTTGATAGTGGTTTTTTGTTGCGTAATATCCTTTGCGTGTTTTAAATGCAGGAGAAAAGACGAGTGGGTTTTTTTTTTTTGTAGGGGATGTTTTCACTGATTAGTATGTCACTTGTTTTGCTAATAAACTGCTGTTTTTAACTGTCGTAGTGGCTTAATAAGGAATAGTAAATTAACTGTTTTTTTTATTTTTATTAAAATGACGTCATACTTCTAGGGCAGGATATGGGCGGACAGGAAAAATTGGCTCTTTTGGATCTATACAGAGAGACAGGACTGGAATATGACAAGGTCAGCTCTGTGGGTTTTTATGAAAGGTCTGTTGGGTGTGTTTCATTTTAAATAAAAAATACAGGATAATTATTTTCTATGTTTATTTAGTAATGTGTCTGAATACTTTACACACACACAGACATACAGATATATATATATATATATATATATATATATATATATATATATATATATATATATATATATATATATATATATATATAATACATTCGAACCTTTCATATTGATTTCATCAGCATAATTACATAACTTTTGAATTCATGCTGTATTATTTCTCCCCAATATCTCATTTTCTTCACCATCGAGCATTATTCTCTCTCTCTCTCTCTCTCTCTCTCTCTCTCTCTCTCTCTCTCTCTCTCTCTCTCTCTCTCTCTCTCTCTCTCACTTTACGCCCCACCCACAAAGAAAGCGACAGAACCGGAAGAAAAACTTCAAAAAACTTCGCCTTTTAATCGGATGAAACTCGTCCCCTCTCTTCCTTGATGGCAGGTCATTCATAAAAAAGGGGGATAACGCCCCCTTCTTCCTGCATCATTTTAATTTCGTGGGAGACTGTAAAAAGGTTCCCGTGTCCCTGTAAAAAGGTTATAGTAACCCTAGGTCCCATTCCCCTTGGGGAAGAGTTAGGGTTGTGTATTTTTTCAGTACTTCCCTTTACCTTCCGTTACTTCTTTCAAATGAGCACCATGTTCTTTGGAAGCTTGAATTTCAAGTCAGTGGCCCCTTTGGTGGGCTTGTTCCATATGAATGGGTTTCATCATCTGAATAAAAATAATAATAATAATAATAATAATAATAATAATACTCGTTGTCTTTCTGTTTCCTTTCGAGGAATTAATCAGGGAATTACGTCGGCGGTGATTTTTTTTTTTTTTTATTTAGTCCTCCGTCTAATCCAACGCGCTCTCGTTGTCGACTTTTTATTGTATTTTGTTTTAATTTATTTTTTTCTGACGCGATGCATTAGCGTCGATGCGGAGGAAGGCTAGTCTGCAGGTCCTTCGAGTATTCCCTCTGAAGGATACCCTCCCTCACTCACACACACACACACACACATATGTGGGTGTGTGTGTGTTTATAGGAAGTATTCAGAAAGACAAGCAATTCATAATGTAAGATAACTCTTAATCAAATACCTTACATTTTCTGATAATAACACTTTCAACATGTAAATGACAGCTAGATACACTATCATTCATTGAGTTTACTCCATTATAGTTTATTATATATATATATATATATATATATATATATATATATATATATATATATATATGTATGTATATAAAGTGTACTTACATATACATATGTGTGTGTATTCTTTTTACTCACCTTAAGTCTTTTTCGCCTTGAGAGGGCTTGGGTGTAAGAGGGACGTAACCTTCTTCATGCAATTTTCTTCATCCAAGCAGACGCTGGTACCCAGTTATAACTTAGTGAACTAGTAGTCTCATATATATATATATATATATATATATATATATATATATATATATATATATATATATATATATATATATATAAATTTATATCACACATTACCTCAGGTGAAAAATAAGAGATGGTGTATAGATCCTGATTGGTTTCGACTTTATTCCCAAGCCATTGACTTGGAAATAAAGTCGAAACCGGTCAGGCCCTACACCCTGTCTCTTGTTTTTCACCTGTGGTAATGTGTGATAAATGAATCATGTACAAAAGCGATTATAATCATATATATAGTATATATATATATATATATATATATATATAATGTAAGTAATTATGTATATAGAGTCTGATAATCACTTTACTTAACCTCTCGATGTCTTCACCCTTTTGGAATACGCTCGTCACTACAAAGCCTGAGATCCCAAGAGAGGAATGTGAAGAAATTTTGGCGTCTGTAGCAGGATTTGAACCCTCATCCAGAGTATCAGAACGGGGTCATGTTGCCTAGTTCTGATACTTCCGGTGCGAGTTCGAATCCTGCTTCGGACGTCAGAATTTCTTTCTATGTTTCCTTTTGGGTCTCAGGCTTTGTAGTGACGACCGTGATCCTAACAAGCACACATACACACATACATGTGTGTATGTATATACATATATATATACATACACATGCATACATACATACATGCATATATACATACATATATATATATATATATATATATATATATATATATAAATATATAATATACATGTATAAATGTATACATATGTATACTGTATATATACATATATGTATATACGTGTGTATATATATGTATACATTTATATATGTATAAATTATATATATACGTATGTATGTATGCATGTATACTCGTGATTCGTTGGCCACGTTCAATTCCCTGCGTTAGAATTTCCCACATGATAAACTTTCCAGAAAAAGACGCTTCGGAAATATGTGAAATGTTCGCATGTTTATGAAACGGAGCAAAACATTTCCTCGTGATTGACACATTGCTGTTCACCTGACAGGCGGAGAGAGGGGAGGAGAGAGATGCGGCTTCCCCGCGGGCTCTATTTTGGGATTTTGCAACCCGAGTTGCTGAGCGAAACCAGGTCACACCCGGTGTTTAAATGGGAGAGAGAGAGAGAAATTTGAGAATAAAATGACATCAGTGATAAATTTTAAGCTTTAAGATATTTTGTAGAAGGACAAGCATTTGCTCTTTAGAGTGATATTATTTTTTTTTTTCGTTTATTCTTCGATTTGGTCATGTTAAAAAAGGAAATAAAAGGAAAAAAGTAATTAAAAAATATTTGAGAATAAAATGGCATAAAAATTCATTTTCAGGGTTCTAGCGCTTTAATATACTTTCTATAAGAACAATCACTTGTTCTTTAGTTTAGACTTATATTAATTTTTTATTTCGTTTTTTCTTAGATTTGTTTGTTACCAAAAAATAGTAAAAAAATTTCTGATGATGAAATGGCATCAAGAATAAAATTCTAGGGTTCTAGATCTTTAAGACACACTGTAGAACAAAAAATTTGCTCTTGAGTTTACAGTTATATTTTTATTTTCGTTTTTCTTCGATTTGTTTATGTTAAAAAAAAATTTTCAATCAGCAAAAAATTTTGCGAATAAAACGACATCAGAAATAAATTTTTAAGGGCTCTAGAACTTGACCATACTCTTTAAGAACAAACATTTGCTCCTTAGTTTAGAGTTTTTTTTTTTCACATTAGAAAAATCGAGAAATAAGGTAATTAAAAAATTTGTTTAGGACAAGATATCACCCAAAATAAATTTTAGTGTTTGCTTTGCATAAGAATAAACATTTTCTCTTTAGTTTCCACCAAAAATAAATTTTAGCCTTTACTTTGTATAAGAACAAACATTTTCTCGTTAGTTTTCACCCAAAATAAATTTTAGGGTTTCCTTTGAATAAGAATAAACATTTTCTCGTTAGTTTTCACCCAAAATAAATTTTAGGGTTTACTTTGTATAAGAATAAACATTTTCTCTCTAGTTTTCACCAGAAATGAATTTCAGGGTTTCCTTTGTATAAGAGTAAACATTTTCTCTTTAGTTTTCACCAAAAATAAATTTTAGGGTTTCCTTTGTATAATAGTAATTATTTTCACTTTAGTTTTTTTTTTAGTATTTTTTTTTATTTCGTCTTTAATTCGTTTTATTTACGATCCCCAAAATATTATTGGAACCTCGACAGGTTTTAATACAGACTGGGTAGTCTTGTTTACCTCTTAATCCAGGGTTCTCACAATAAGCGTCCCCGCAGCGAGGCTAGTGCTGTCAGTGCACCTCTTGCGGTCCACTGTAGGCATTACTTGAGATTCATTGAAGCGCCCCTTCGGCCCTTAGTTAAAACCCCTTTCATTTCTTTTTACTGTACCTCCTTTCATATTCTCTTTCTTCCATCTTCCTTTCCACCTTCTCTTGACAATGGATTCATAGTGCAACTGCGAGGCTTTCCTCCTGTTACACCTTTCAAACCTTCTTACTGTCAATTTCTGTTTCAGCGCTGAATGACCTCATAGGTCCCAGCGCTTGGCCTGTGGCCTAAATTCTATATTCAGTTCAGTAGAATAAGCGTCTTATTGTTCTGCCTACCCTGTGAGTTGATGCCAAAGCCTTCCTTTGTTATTTGACCTTCCCCGTACTTTACTCAGTTCTGTGTTCTTAGTTCTTAATGTTCTCAGTTCGTAGTTCAGGTTCTAACGGAACTGTATATCTGGCTCGCCATGTTGTGCATGAAACCTAGAAAATATATATATATATATATATATATATATATATATATATATATATATATATATATATATATATATATATATATATATATATATATATATATACGTATATATATATATGTATGTATGTATGTATGTATGTATGTATGTATACGTGTATATATATACATGTATAAGAAATTTTACTCCCTGTATCACATTGTTGGCGTATCTTCTTTCATTTATTACTGCATTGATGTAATATATATACAGTATATATATATTTATATGTGTGCATAAATAGTTATGTTTATATATATACATACATGCATACATACAACACACGTGTGCGCATGTGTAGAAGCCTACGTCCCATATTAACCCTCTTCTTCCGTTCACCATGTAACAAGTTTATCACGGGTATAAGCCACGTTCACTATTTTCATAAGTATACGTACACTCCAATATACGTAAATACATATGAATTAATAATGCATAAACATCTCTTTCCATTCCAGGTAATGTCGCCGCTTTGATTGACAGTCCCACTTACACGCCACTCGAACTTCCTGACGGCGACGATGATAACGACGACGACGACGACGAAGAAGGAGCAGCAGCGGCGTCGTCATCACTCTTGGCTGAGGGCATCCTCATCTCGCGTGGGTTACGGGAGACAGTGAACTCCCCCCCCCACCGCCCCCCGGCAGCATTCTGCCGTGGTGATGATGATGATGATGAAGAAGAAGAACTAGCTCCCGGGAAATCGTCGTACCGTCATACCCTTTGCCATGATGATGGAGATTTAGCTCCCGGGAAATCGCCACATCCTTTGCCATGACGAAGAACTAGCTCTCGGAAAATCGTCTTACCGTCATATCCTTTGCCATGATGAAGAACTAGCTCCCGGAAAATCGTCGTACCGTCATATCCTTTGTCATGATGAAGAACTAGCTCCCGGGAAATCTTCGTACCGTCATATCCTTCCCGCTGTGTTCATACAATGCGAGACTCGTTCTGAATCTCGCTTGCTGTGATTAGATACAATTTTGATTATCGCTTTTTTTTAAGAAGATTAAGGATTAGGTACATTTTTTATTATTACTTTTTTTCAAAGGAGATGAAGATGAAAATGTTAACGGTTATAGCTTTAGTATGACGGAACTCCGTCTTTGTTTTGATGTGTAGTTTTTGATACGTGAACTGTGAGATGTCTTTTATTTTTTTTTATTTTACTTGGGAGTGTTTTTGCAGTGAAAGCAGTGTCCTTTCACGAAAGTGAAGTTTACTGAAAGTTACTGAGGCATTAGAGGGTAGTTTTTGCTTGTGTCCTTTTTCCAAAACAACGAATGGAATCGCCAGATTCTGATTAAACAGTAATGAAAATTCTTGCTTTGTCAGTACACCAAAAACATTGCATGCCTAGGATATCCACCACTTACTCGCACTGGCGAATTTGTATTCAGCTAGTGACAGTATAAAAACTTCTTTCACATGACACCAATTAATTCTTCATAAACATGACATACCCAACTCGCTTTGCATCTGTTTGGCAGATTAACATAAGTAGTAAGTAGTTATTTTTGATACGTTGTACTGAATGTGTGATACCGAACTCATCGAAATCGTCTAAGCGCTGTTCTTAATGTATCATGGATCCAGCTACATCCTAGACGCCCATGGATAACATCACCCTCTCCTCCGACCCTGGGCTGTGCCCTGGCCCTCTGTGCCCTCTGAAACCGAACGGCTTCAAGACCCTGGGCGTGCCCATCGACGGCGGGGTCAACATGGTGGGCGAGGAAGTGAACCCGTTCACCAATCAGCTGGAAACCATGTTGATGGGATCCGTCTACCCGAATCATCCTAACCAATCCCTCCGCTGGCCGGAAATCATCACAATCCTTCAGGAGACGAACCGGAGGAGCTACCTGGGCACCGCCGCCAAGGTCTCCCTCATCAGCGTCTACGCCCTCCTCATCACGGTGGGCATTCTGGGCAACCTGATCGTGGCCTTCGTCATAGGGCACCGGCCCGAGCTGAGGACGGCGCGGAACGTCTACATCATCAACCTGACGGTGTCCGACGTGAGCATGTGCCTGGTGTGCATGCCCTTCACGATGGTCAGCCTCCTGCACAAGAACTGGGCCATGGGCAACTTCATCTGCAAGCTCGTGCCCGTCCTCCAGTGCACCAACATCCTGGTCTCAACGGCCACCATCGTCGCGATCGCCGCCGACCGCTACCTGACGATCGTCTGCGTCCAGCGGAACAAGAACGCCCGCGTCTACGTGCCCTGGTCGGTGGCGGCCATCTGGTTGGTCTCGCTGGTCTTCCCGCTGCCCCTCTTCGCCTACTACTTCGTGGAGGACGTGACCTTCAAGGACTACCTCCTGTACCGGCGGTGCGTGGAGAAGTGGTCCTCCCCGGTCGTCAAGTACGCCTGGAACATCACGCTCATCGTGATCCAGTACATCATCCCGATCCTGGTGCTGAGCTTCGTCCACGGCCGCATCCAGAACTACCTCAGCAGCCACCAGATGTCGCAGCGCGACGCCCGAAGGGCGCAGAGGGAGATCGAGCGGAACCGCAGGACGACCATCCTTCTCACGTCCATCGCCGCCGCCTTCGCCGTCTGCTGGCTCCCGTGGCACGTGGTGAATCTCCTGGCGGACTTCAACTACGTGGCCTTCTTCCAGGAGCCCGAGTACTTCTACGTCGTCTTCGGGTCCTGCCACGCCATCGCCATGAGCTCGGCCTGTATCAACCCTGTCCTGTACGGCTGGCTCAACACCAACCTGAGGGAGGAGCTCATGCAGGTCATCCCTAAGCTACTCAGGAAGGTAAGAAGTTCGGAGGAGGCCATTGGTCGCTTTTATCTTGCAATGGTGTGTCTTGTTTCCCATAACCCCAAATGCTTGTTTAGGTCCTTTTCCAAAATTTGTTTTAATATTATTTATTTATTTGAAAATTGTGAGAAGCTGTTATTATTATTATTATTATTATTATTATTATTATTATTATTATTATTATTATTATTAAACCCCAAATGCTTAAATTAAGTCGTTTTCCAAAAGTTACATTAATATATTAATTCCTTCTAAAATTGTGAGAAGCAATTATTATTATTATTATTATTATTATTATTATTATTATTATTATTATTATTTAACTCCAAATGCTTGAATAGCTCGTTTTCTAAAAGTTATATAGATATATTTATTGCTTCTTCTAAAATTCTCGTATTATTATTATCATTATTATTGTTATTTAACTCTAAATGCTTGCATAGCTCATTTTCCAAAAATTATATTGATGTATTCATTGCTTCTTCTAAGACTGTGGGAACCTATTATTATTATTTATTATTATTATTATTATTATTATTATTATTATTATTATTATTATTATTATTATTATTACTCAGAACATGAACCCTATTCATATGGAACAAGCCCACCACTGGGTCCATTGAGTTGAAATCCAATCTTTCAAAGAATATGGTGATTATTAGAAAGAAGTAACAGAAGGTAATGGGAAATACAGAAAGAGGAGATCACTTATTAAAAAAAGAAAAAATAAATAAACATTAAAAAAGAAAAAATAAATTAAGAAATTAATAAATAAATAGATAAGAATGTAAGAAAATTATTAAAATACAAGGAGAATTATATTTGCTAAAAAAAAATGGATGATATTCACCAATTACAAATAATCGAAATATAACGCCAAGTAATCATATTCTGATCCAGATGGAAAGTTGTGTAATTATTATTGTTATGCTTTGGTTAATAACCAGTTAATTTCTTGAAATTTATCGATCGTCATCTTCAAGTAATCTCTTCCCTTGAATTTAATCTTCACTGTCGCCCTGTACATGGATTTAATACTTATCCCCTGTGAATTCAATTCATGCCCAAGGCGTTAATTCAATATTTCTCCTCTTGTCTCTCATATCAGATTGTCAGAGTCCTTCAGTTCAGTCCTGCCCTAAAGTGGAAAACTGCCGTATCTGCAAAATTTTCGATACTGAGATATGCCACCTATTGGGCTCGTGAAACACTATTACACAAGTTACGGCAGTTTCAGAATGATTCTTCAATGCTTTCCACGAGTATTTAGGGGGTCCCATTTGCAGTATCTGCAAAATTAGTTGGAAGGCAAGGGAGTATCCACCATTTTTCTCAGTTTTGTATTTTTGCAGATACTGCAATCTTCCATTTTAGGGCAGAATTGTTGTTCATGTGCTCTTTGTTCAGAAATGAACCCACCCTCTTAGAAATAATATTAATACACTTATTTCATTTTGGAAGCATCAGTGCGTTTGCTTCCAATTTTGTTCCAAGCTGCCATCAGTCAGTGGGAGATGTAATTTTGCTGCATACAAGCACATTAAAGAACTAATCTTGAATTACATTTTTATATATATATATATATATATATATATATATATATATTTTATATATATAATATATAATTATATATAT
>NC_089749.1:13247661-13267661 GCF_040412425.1 Macrobrachium rosenbergii | reverse complement strand
CCCCAAAAGTAAAGGAAGTCTGGCGAAAGGTGGATTCGAACTCCGTCGACGTTTCAAACCAGGAGGGCAGTTAACAGGTGAGTTGCCCCAGATTTTGCAGATTTTGTTTCTTGTTTACTTGGAGCTGATTTCATCATTTGGAAGTTCACGAGAAATCATTTTCATTCGTGATTTAATGGAAATGTATATGTGTGTATATATACTGTATATATATTATAATATATATAAATATATATTATATGATATATATAATATATGTGTATATATACTGTTTTATAGACAGATAAACAGATAATCTGGATTTTCCTATAATAACTTTATATAACTGGCTCAAAATAGGGAAAATTGAAGACAGCAAATGTACCTTTGTGGCAGTTCAAGGTAAGTAATTACTGCCATTAAAATAATATATATATATATATATATATATATATATATATATATATATATATATATATATATATATATATACAGTATATATATATATATATATATATATATATATATATATATATATATATATATAATGAGTCATTTAAGTTTCATTTTAATCGTACTACTTTCAAATACCTTTTTAATCTATTTAATTATGCACGGACTCGTACACGTATTTTCCCATGTATTAATCTTATTAAATACTGGCATTTCGCACCACCAACATCAATTGATTGATTAGTGCTTAAAGCGTCGCACTGATGAGTATTTGTCGGCCCAATATTTCATTACTGTTTGGGAAAACGATAGATGATTAATTCTGTGAAGGTGACCGCCGCCGGAATGATTAATTTTGAAACACGCACGCACACACACACACGCACGGGGTTGTAAAACAATAGAAAAATTATCATAATTCCTTCTGTACTTTCATGGGTCATCCTACATCTGGGTTCTGCTGGGAATTAAGTGCTATTGTAGTGATTAAGCACACACACACTTACACAAACACACACACACATGCTTATAAAACATTAGGAAAACTATGAGAATAATTCTATATTAATTTTTTGTCTCATCGTACACCTGACTTCCACTGAGAATTAAGTGAAATGGTTGCCATTTGCACCAGACGAATCGTCATACTACACACACACACACACACACACACACACACACACACACACACACACACACACACACACACACACACACTCACTTATAAAACATCAGAAAAACTATGAGAATAATTCAATACTTATTTATGTCTCATCGTACATAGCACACACACACACACACACATAAACAGGCTTATAAGCAGAAAAATTATGAGAATAATTCTTTATTTATTTTTGTGTGTCATCGTACATCTCACTCCCACTGGGAATTAAGTGCCATTGTAGTGATTCAGCTGAAATAAAAGTTACCATTCGCACCAGACGAATCGTCGCAGTACACACGCAAACACACAAACACAAACTAAGATCATAAGTCGACATGTATTTTCTTGGGTCATCGTACATCTGGCACTGGGAATTAAGTGCTATTGTGGAGATTCAATCGAAATAAAAAGTTGCCATTCGCACCAGACGAATCATGAAGCCCGTATAAGGTATTCAACTCAGTTTAGTCAATTTCACGCTGCAGTAGATTACGTTAGCGTTTGCTCATTGCAGGTACTTTTTCTAATGAATTTTTTTATTGCGAAAAGTGTTTTGCAATTTTTTGTTTGAGGGGGAAGGTGTCGTATTTTTGCGTATGTTGAATGTATGTTATATGTATGTATGTATATATGTGTGGTGTGTGTCTGCGTGTGTCTGAATGTCATATATACGTATAATATATATACAGTATATATGTATATACTGTATATATATATACACATGACAATATGACAATATGTATGTACATATGTGTGTGTCTGCTTATGTCTGAATGTCATTATATATATATACGATATATATATATATATATATATATATATATATATATATATATATATATATATATATATATATATTATATATATATATATATATATATATATATATATATTTATATATATATACACAAAACCTTATGTATATATATACATATATATATAAACGTATACATGCATACATATATATATATATATATATCTGTATATATGTATATATGTATATATATATATATATATATATATATATATATATATATATATATATATATATATATATATATATATATATACTGGCAAATTCCCAAAACGTGGTGTGATCCTTTTATGCCTCTGGTAAACCCCTATTTGTTCAAAGCGTCAGGCCCTCTGCTATTAGAGCTTCCTTTTAGTGAATTAATCCCGCATCCACCTCTCATGGTTTTCCAATAATGCCTCAGTTTTTTTTTTTCAGACGAGAGAGAGAGAGAGAGAGAGAGAGAGAGAGAGAGAGAGAGAGAGAGAGAGAGAGAGAGAGAGAGAGGCCTAAAAGTTTAAAGCCATACTTCAAAAGAGAGAGTGACGAGGCTCTGATAGAGGGCATTATTTAACAAAAGCCACAAAAATATAGATTAATTCGAGAGAGAGAGAGAGAGAGAGAGAGAGAGAGAGAGAGAGAGAGAGAGAGAGAGAGAGAGAGGTTTAAAACAATACTTGAAAAGAGAGAGAGAGAGAGAGAGAGAGAGAGAGAGAGAGGTTTAAAGCAATACTTGAAAAGACAGAGTGACGAGGCTCTGATGTAGAACTTAAGCGTAACAAAGGCCACGAGGTTTAACTTAATGAGAGAGAGAGAGAGAGAGAGAGAGAGTCTCAGTCATTTGGTTCAAGTCCTGCATAGCTACAAAGCTTAAATCATTTTTTTATTGCCTTGAATTAGTAGCCTGTATAATTGTGGCTAAGTATAATTGATTATTATAACTTTACACATTTCCTTGAAATTTAGTTGAATATTCAAATTAAATTACCGATCGACTTGTTCCTGCGACTCAACAAACTATGTCAATTACAGTGATTATTATTATTTTGTTAATATGTCTTCAGGCTTTTAGTTTTCTGTGAAAGAAAACTATTGTCCCGGCTTTGTCGGTCCGTCCGCTCTCAGATCGTAAAAACTACCGAGGCCAGAGGGCTAAAAATTGATATGTTGATCATCCACCCTCCAGTCATCAAACTTATCAAATTGCAGCCCTCTAGCCTCAGTAGTTTTTTATTTCATTTAAGGTTAAAGTTAGCCAAATCGTGCTTCTGGCAACGATATGGGATAGGCCACCACCGGGCCGTGATTAAAGTTTCATGGACCGCTGCTCATACAGCATTATACCGAGACCACCGAAAGATAGATTTGTTTTCGGTGGCCTAGATTATACTCCGTAGCGGCTGTACAGAAAACTCGATCGCGCGGAAGACACTTCAGCGCATTTTTTAGTTGTTTAATATCTTTCGTGCTTCCAACCGTTTTATTAATCAAGAGGTCATCGTTCTGACGAATCAGACTTGAAACCTGTCTTTCATTGAGATTACTTTATGTATTTTAAATATCCAAGATTATTTATGCATTTTGAATTTTCTCTTGTGCTTTTTAATTACAATTCTTCATTGCGTAATGAAGCATAGATTACACTGAAATCGCTGTGGTTTGGTACTCTCTCTCTCTCTCTCTCTCTCTCTCTCTCTCTCTCTCTCTCTCTCTCTCTCTCTCTCTCTCTCTCAACTTAATTACTGATAGTTGATACGTACAGGTTACAGGTTATGTATAGTCTAATTTAAGGTAATTTTCTCTCTCTCTCTCTCTCTCTCTCTCTCTCTCTCTCTCTCTCTCTCTCTCTCTCTCTCTCTCTCAACTTAATTACTAATAGTTGATACGTACAGGTTACAGGTTATGTATAGTCTAATTTAAGGTAATTCTCTCTCTCTCTCTCTCTCTCTCTCTCTCTCTCTCTCTCTCTCTCTCTCTCTCTCTCTCTCTCTCTCTCTCTAACTTAATTTTCTAATATTTGTCACACACGTTATCTGTAATTTAAATGCAAAGACTCTCTCTCTCTCTCTCTCTCTCTCTCTCTCTCTCTCTCTCTCTCTCTCTCTCTCTCTCTCTCTCTCTCTCTCCCGTTTACAGACTTCTTCTCTTCTCCCCACATCATTCACATGATAATTTTTCCTCTTATCCCTTATCTCTCTGCTGCGGTCCTTCCAAAGTAAGTCAGAGATACGAACTGTGTCAACTATTTCCTCACGACTCGAGTCTACAGCTCTTTTGCATATCTGAGCAAATCAGGAGTCAAAGGAAAGTTTTTTTTTTTTTTTTTTTTTGCATTTAACAGATCTTTTTTTTATATGTGCAGTTTTCTCTAGGAATGTTTATCAAATTTATTTTTAATACAAATTTGCTTCGAGTTCTCTTGAGGTCGACAGGCAATAAGGTTTTTTATTTGTAAATCAGAAGTCAGAGGAGAGGTTTTTTCATTTAATGTTTTTTTTTTTAAGTTTTTCACAGGAATGCGTATCAGTTTTATATCATTTCAGATGTTTATTAAGCTTGTGTTCATATGAATTTGCTTTAAGTTCTCTTGCGATCGATGGGCAATTATTTTTTCATTTGTAAATCAAGAGTCAAAGGAGAGTTTTTTGCATTTAATGTTTTGTTATTTTTTAATTTTTTCAGGAATGCATATCAAGTTTACTTCACTCCAGGTATTTATTAAAGCTTGTTTTTATACAAATTTGCTTCAAGTTCTCTTGCGGTCGACATGCAATTATTTTTTTTTTTTTATAAATCAGGAGTCAAAGGAGAGTTTTTTTTTTTCATGTAATGGATTGTTTTTTTTTTATTTTTACCGGTTTTTTTATAAGAATAAGTATCAAGTTTATTCGCTTCAGATGTTTATTAAGCATGTTTTCACACAAATTTGCCTAAGTTCTCTTGCGGTCGACAGGCAAATATTTTTTTCATTTGTAAATCAGGAATCAAAGGAGAGTTTTGTTCATGTAATGGATCTTTTTTTTATTTTTACCTCTTTTTTACGAATGTGTTTTTCCTACAAATTTGCATCAAGTTCTTTTTCGGACGACAGGCAATGAGGTTTTTATTTTTTTTACAAAGTTTTTTTTATAGATGTGTATCAAGGTTTTGGAGTTTTATATTATATGTGCATCAGAGTTTGTCTCTGAGAATGGCTGTAATGGGAAATATATTAGGCCTTCGTTTTCATTTATTTTATAGTAATGTCTCTTTAACGATTTGCCCAATCTGAGCAAATTGGTAGCCAAAGAGAGTTTTTTGTAATTTGTACAGTTTTTTTTTCGAATGGACAACAAGTTTATTTTGCTTCAGATGTGTGTCAAGTTTATTTTCAAGTTTGTTTTCCTACGAGTGTTTACAAATTTACATCTAGTTTTTTTCGATGGGCGGACAATATGTTTTTTCTTCCAAATTTCAGGTAAGTTTTTTCTATAAGTTTGGTTTTTTCAATAAGCTTGTATCAGAGTTTTTCAATGCAGAATTGCAACAAGTTTCTCTTGAAAGTATATAATTTTTGTAGTTTATTTTTAACAAATTGCCCTATCAATTTTATTTCAATTTTTTTTTGTAAGAAATGGATAAAATATTATTCAAAACTAACTTGGAATGGTAGTGCTTAAGGATTTCTTAAACCTTGTAATATTATTTTTAATTTTCTTTAAAAGAAAACTGTTGTGACGGCTTTGTCTGTCCGTCCGCACTTTTTCTGTCCGCCCTCAGAGCTTAAAACCTACTGAGGCTAGAGGACTGCAAATTGGTATGTTGATCATCCACCCTCCAATCATCAAACTTACCAAATTGCAGCCCTCTAGCTACAGTAATTTTTATTCCTTTTGAAGGTTAAATTTAGCCTTAATCGTGCTTCTGGCAACGATATAGAATAGGCCACCACCGGGCCGTGGTCAAAGTTTAATGGGCCGCGGCTCATATAGCATTATACCGAGACCACGGAAAGGTAGATCTATTTTCGGTGGCCTTGGTTATACGCTGTACAGAAAACTCTATTGCGTTGAAGAAACTTCGGCGCATTTTTTACTCGTTTATTACTGTGGATGAACTATTACTTGAACGGTTTATATAAAATAATTTAGCTTCATTTTTAACGACCTAAAATTTTCCTGAAAAAGTTATTATTTTTTTTCAGACATTCCATTAAAACCGCAAATGTTTCCATTGTTACGTAATGATGATCCCTATTATTTTATTCCAGCCATATGGAGAACATTCTCCTCTGTTGATGATAAGTCTGGCTCAGTAGAATCACTAAATGAAAAACAAGTGAATTCGGGTGGACGGAATTTATGCTCTGATTATGACCAGTTGTCGATTGATTTATTCTCTCTCTCTCTCTCTCTCTCTCTCTCTCTCTCTCTCTCTCTCTCTCTCTAGTTCTTCATTCTCTCTCTCTCATCTGTTGGCCCAGCGTTTTTATAATGAAAATAAATCTTCCTGAATAATTCATTTCTCGTCATAATTGGTTAGTTCCATTTGTAAAATTAGGTAACCAGTTGGTTCTCTAGCCACGTAAAAATAAATCTCTCTCTCTCTCTCTCTCTCTCTCTCTCTCTCTCTCTCTCTCTCTCTCTCTCTGTTAGCTTTTTATATGATAATAAATCCTTCTGAATAATAAGTAAATTATAATTCCATTTGTAAAATTTGAAACTCTCTCTCTCTCTCTCTCTCTCTCTCTCTCTCTCTCTCTCTCTCTCTCTCTCTCTCTCTCTCTCTCTCTCTCTCTCTCTCTCTCTCTCTCTCTCTCTCTCTCTCTGTGGACAGATAAGGAAGGTATGCAACTGCAGTAATTTAATCTAAACAAAAGAAATGAGAATTATGACCACTGAGACATATCATTTATAACTTTGCAGTTTAAACACTGTGGCGTTTCCCAAGCAAGTTTTCATTATTATAGACTCGAGGAGTTGAAGTTAAGAACATACTAAAAAGTGGGTATCTTGAATATACCCCCTTTTAGATACCCTCTCGGGGTCAGGGTTGATGTCAAGGGCAATTCGAGATGGGTATGATAGTTGACATTTAGAAACAAGTAGAAAATGCCCCGAAATTTCTTCGGAGCAATCGAGTTTTCTGTACAGCGTGTAATCAAGACCACCGAAAATAGATCTATCTTTCGGTGGTCTCGGTATAATGATGTATGAGCCGCGGCCCATGAATCTTGAATCACGGCCCGGTGGTGGCATGTCCTATATCGTTGCCAGGCACACGATTATGGATAAATTTAACCATAAATAAAATAAGTAAAAAATGCGCCGAAGTTTCTACGGCGCAATAGAGTTTTCTGTACAGCCGCTACAGCGTGTAATCAAGACCACCGAAAATAGATCTATCTTTCGGTGGTCTCGGTTTAACGCTGTATAAGCCGCAGCCCACGAATCTTGAACCACGGCCCGGTGGTGGCCTGTCCTATATCGTTGCCAGACGCACGAGTATGGCTAACTTTAACCTTAAATAAGATAAAAACTACTGAGGAGGCTAGAGGGCTGAAATTTGGTATGTTTGATGATTGGAGGGTGGATGATCAACATAGCAATTTGCAGCCCTGTAGCCTCAGTAGTTTTTAAGACCTGAGGGCGGACGGAAAAAGTGCTGATGGACAAACAAACCCGGCACAATAGTTTTCTTTTGCAGAAAACTAAAAATGCAGCCGTTAAAATGACGTATATATTTTTCCGACTGCCAAATTCATGTTTTATACAATTCTGACATGTTCGTTGGCACAAAGCACTCTTTTATTATTTTGTCTCACTACCCCTCTATATTAAAATATACGAGAAATTAACAAAGAGATTTAAATTTTACATACGTTAGCAATTTCCCTGACCCCAAAATCGAATATTTAGGGGAGACAAACAGGGTATGGCTGCTAAGTGAATGAACAGCAATATATCCGTAGGAGTAGACCATCTGTAAAACCATGAATAGGGAGACTCACTGATAAAGAAGAGAAAACTCTTACGTGAAAGGAGAGGAGACCATTGCGAAGAATGAAAGAAAGAAAGAACGCATTTTTAAGTTAGGCAGAAGAGACATAGGATGCTAGGTCAAGAACTGACAGCTCTCGAGCTGTCAAATAAAATCCTCCCGCGACGTGTACAGCTGTCACGGGGATGGGACGGCGTATGACTGGGGAAAGGAGAGAGAGAGAGAGAGAGAGAGAGAGAGAGAGAGAGAGAGAGAGAAGCTAAAAGGTTGCGTGATTGGGGAAAGGAGAGAGAGAGAGAGAGAGAGAGAGAGAAGCTAACAGGTTGCAACCAATACTTTGAAAGAGCGATTGACGAGGCACAGATATGGAACTTTCATAACAGAGGCCACAAGGTTTAGAATAATGAGAGAGAGAGAGAGAGAGAGAGAGAGAGAGAGAAACGCTGAAAGGTTGCAACCAATACTTTGAAAGAGCGAATGACGTGGCACAGATATGGAACTTTCATAACAGAGGCCACAAGGTTTTAAGAGAGAGAGAGAGAGAATAAGAGAGAGAGAGAGAGAGAGAGCGAGAGAGAGAGAGAACAACGCAAGGGAGGCTGCGATAGCTATTATAGTATGCAAATATTGTGATCCAACGGTCTTTGACGAATACAGTGCTGTTATATTCATACTTTGCTCGTCCATATTATCGCCGGCGGGTGAGATAAACAGTAACTGATTAGCAAGTTAATAAGTTAATTTGCTAATCTGACTGTTGGTAACAGCGTATTTATTAAGTTGACAGATGATTATATTGTGCCGAGAAAATAAAAGCTTCTGTCAAAAGCTAATTTCAGTCTGGGGGTAAACATAAAAAGTAATATTATTGGCCAATGAGAGGTATTATAAAGGCCACTTATACTTTAACAAAGTAACATTAACCAGTATAGAGCGTAAATTAAAAGCTTCTAACATTCTTATGATTTTAATATTAAAAGCTCACATCAACAACGTTATTCAAAGCCTTGTTAACAAGAAATGCTAAAACGTCTCATTTTCACATAGAAGTATTTTGTTCTTCGAAAGCTTTACATTGCGTGATCGTGGCTTTTTCGGCCTCTTTCGCGTGATATTCGTCCATTTTGAATAATAAAAGCGAAAAGCAAATTCAGAAATAAAATGTCATCATGGTTCCATTGTTAAGCCAATATATGACAGTAATACATCAGCTGATTTCAAACCAAGTAATGTAATTCGCAGCTCAAAAAAGCCTGGGCCTTGATACGTTGTGTTCCCAGATCCAATAATAATAATAATAATAATAATAATAATAATAATAATAAAAAGAAGAAGAAGAAGAAAAAGAAGAAGAATTTAAAGATAAAAGCTGACATTAGTAGTACTGGCTATTCTTAAACCTAATAATAGCATTCTCAGACACAATAATAATAATAATAATAATAATAATAATAATAATAAGAAGAAGAAGAAGAAGAAGAATTTAAAGATAAAAGCTGATATTAGTAGAATTTAAAGCAGATACAACAATAATAATAAGAAAAAGAAGAAGAAGAATTTAAAGATAAAAGCTGAAATTAGTAGCACTGGCTAATGTTGAACCTAATAATACCATTCTCAGATACAACAACAATAATAATAATCTTAAACCTAATAACACCATTCTCAGATACAACAACAACAACAACAATAATAATAATAATAATCATAATAATAATAATAAAGTTGAAGATAAAGGCAATATCAAGACACAGCCCAATTCCGGGGGTACAAGTGTGAGATGCACATCCCCGGCAATCACTCCGAACAAGCGTTCCTGCCTACCTTGACACTTTCAGAGATTGCCGTCACTTGCCAAAAAAAAAAAAAAGTGTTACGACAGCGGAGCGTAGCGTAAATCACTTTTATTTCGTCCCGAGCACCGGGCGACGACGAAACACTTTCTGGTGAAATGGCACTTTATTTATTCAGCTCTCTCTCTCTCTCTCTCTCTCTCTCTCTCTCTCTCTCTCTCTCTCTCTCTCTCTCAGCAGTCTTACTTTCCCTTCCCGGGCTGATAATAATTTCGTGCGGGCTGTCACTCACTTGGACGTTGGGAAATATATTGTAAAAAAGAGCGTTTCTCCTTTGGGGATTTTGGTTATGTTTACTTATTTAAAGGTTTTATGCATGTTTATTGTTTTTGTTTACTTGCTTATTTTATTAAATATACTTTTTTATTTATTTGTTTGTTTTTGAGACACACCAATAATTTACCTGCTCATTTCCGACAGTAGCATCCTGTCAGGTCAATAACTCGCTTTCAAAATTAATTTCAGAGTTACTGATCTGATTGGCACCCGTAGGGGGTAGCGCCGTCGGTGCACCTCGTGCGGTGCACTGTAGGCATTACTTTAGGTTCTTTGCAGCGTGCCCTCGGCCCCTAGCTACAATCCCTTTCGTTCCTTTTACTGTACCTCCTTTCATATTCTCTTTCTTCCATCTTGCTTTCCACCCTCTCATAGCAATTGATTCATAGTGAAACTGCAAGGTTTATTTTCCTCCTGTTGCACCTTTCAAACCTTTTCTTACTGTCAGTTTCCGTTTCAGCGCTGAATGACCTCATAGGTCCCAGTGCTTGGCCTTTGGCCTAAATTCTAAATTCAGTTCAATTCATCTAGCATTTTAACCCCTGACCAATCCATGAACGGGACGTCCCGTGGAAGAAGGGCATGCGTCACCTGGTGCTTTTATCTTTCTGTACAAGAAAACTATCGAGATGGCTATTTGTCTGTCCGTCCGCACTTTTTCTGTCATCCCTCAGATCTTAAAAACTACGGAGGCTAGAAGGCTGAAAATTGGTAAGTTGATCATCCACCCTCCAGTCATCAAACATATCAAATTGCAGTCCTCTAGCCTCAGTAGTTTTTATTTTATTTAAGGTTAAATTTAGCCACCGCTATAGGTGCCAATAACACAGGCCACCACCGGGCGGGTCTGAAAGTTTCATACAGCTTTATACGCTGTACAGAAAACTCGATTACGCAGAGGAAGTGGAACGGAAATTACGGATGTCTAGAAGGTTTTTATGAAAGTCGGAGGTTTGAAATTCAGTAGAAAATGTCTGAATTCTAGGATGAAGCCAGATGATTGATTGTTTGTAGGGATGAAGGCTGAAAGTAATTGGTTAATTCAGCGAGTTAAGACTGACACTTACAGATAGATCTGACGCAAATATGACCTATAAATTGAAAGAATGCGCCGAAGTTTCTTCAGCGCAATCGAGTTTTCTGTACAGCGCATCATCAAGGTCACCGAGAATAGAGCTATCTTTCGGTGGTCTCGGTATAATGCTGTATGAGCCGCCACCCGTGATACTTTAACCACGGCCCTTGGTGGCCTATCCTATATCGTTGCCAGAAGCACGGTTATGGCTAAATTTAACCTTAAATAAAATAAAAACTACTGAGGCGAGAGGACTGCAATTTGATATGCTCGATGATAGGAGGGTGGATGATCCACATGCGAATTTGCAGCCCTCAAGCCTCAGTAGTTTTTAAGATCTGAGGGCGTACAGAATAAAGTGCGGACGTACAGACAAAGCCGGCACAATAGTTTTCTTTTACAGAAAACCAAAATAGGATGGTAACTGGGCACCTGTGTAACTGGAGAATGAATGTCAGGTCCAAGACAGGATGCACAGAACATTTGTGAGGTCAGCAATGAATGTTGAATTTAGCTAAGATGAGAATTTTCATGAGGTCGTGTGCTGAGGAATGAGGAGGAAATGCTAGGATTAGGAGAGCAAGAATTAGAAAAATAATGGAAATACTAGAATTAGAAGAGCAAGATTTCGAAAAATACTGGAAATACCAGAATTAGAAAAGCAAGAATTATAAAATTACTGGAAACCCTGGAATTAGAAGAGCAAGAATTAGAAAAACACATGAAATCCTGGAATTATGAGAGCCAGAATTAGAAAAATACTGGAAATGCTAGAATTAGAAGAGCAAGAAGTATAAAAGTACTGTAAATGCTAGGATTAGATGAGCAAGAATTAGAAAATTACTGGAAATCCTGGAATTAGAAGAGTAAGAATCAAGAAAAATACTGGAATTTTTCAACCAGTGGTCGTCGGCGAGGTGGTGGTGGGGGAGGGGGGTTGAATGGAAGTGGGGCTTTTGGGAAGGGGGGGGGCAGGAGGAAGGGAGTCTTGTGGACCAGAAAGTGGAAGTTGTTGGACTGCGAAGTGAATGAAAGGAAGGCGGGCCAGAAATATCACTCTTGTAAATTTTAAAAAATTATAAATAAATAATTTTAAAAAATGCGAATACCCCTCAATGGATTCAGTATCCATCTCTCTCTCTCTCTCTCTCTCTCTCTCTCTCTCTCTCTCTCTCTCTCTCTCTCTCTCTCAGTCCAGCAGCGGCAAAAGCTGTGATAATATGTTAATTTATGGGCGTATGCAAAGCATCAGAGAGAAAAAATCAATATTCCGCATTAGGGAACTCCTATTGACAAATGGTCTCGTTGAATATTCAGTGAGAGAGAAAGAGAGAGAGAGAGAGAGAGAGAGAGAGAGAGAGAGAGAGACAGGCGGAGAAAAGGGGAAAAAAGAGGCAGACGTGTGTCTGAAATGAAAATAAGATTAGTTATGTAATTACGGATGGTAGACGATGAGAGATGTTGCAGTGTTGACGGAGAAACGGATGGTATTAATTCTAATGTAATAATAATAATAATAATGGTAATTCTGCTTTTAACTATATGCGGGTGGCTTCAAAAAGCACGAAACACCAATTACCCTCTAATTTCACATTTCATCTGTGAACGAAGAAGTAGTTTACAAATTCACTCTTCTTCCTAAATCCATGCGCCTGCGCAGTAACGGTAAGAGCAAGTGTCATGATGACGATCAAGACGAATAATCATTATCGATGTCATGATAATCATCCTCATAATTAAGGCATTCGACAGAACTATCCATTATTTATTGACACTTGTAAGTACAGATAATTTGTTATTGGATTATGAAAATCAATTTTGTTTTTGATTTTTCGTATATTCCTTAATTCTACGAAAGCGGACGCAGATTAAACATTCTCCCTTATTTGTTTGTTTAGAAGGCACCCATTTTATCTCTCCGTCCATGAGATAACTCCAAAATCTATTGATGAATTTCAGCCAGATTTTGTGACCGGGTGGCAGTGAGGCAAGGAATTGTTGATTAGAATATAGAACAGAATTATTAAGGTTTTATTTGTTTTTATTTACTGATTTGGCGATGGCCCAGATATTCACCCTCTGAATCCTTTCAATCTTCTCGTACTGTTTTGATTTATTATTGCTGTTTATTCATTTTCTTATTGTTTTGTGTGTGTGCAATATTTAATTTTTAGTTTTTTGTAAAAGAAAACTATTGTGCCTGCTTTCTCTGTCCGCCCTCAGATCTGAAAAACTACTGAGGCTAGAGGGCTGCAAACTGGTATGTTGATCATCCACCCTCCAATCATCAAACATAACCACCAAATTGCAGCCCTCTAGCCCCAGTAGTGTTTATTTTATTTAAGGTTGAAGTTAATGCTGTATGAAACTTTCATCCACGGCCCATGAAACTTTTAGCCGCGGCCCATGAAACTCAGCCACGGCCCGGTGGTGGCCTCAGCCACGGCCCATGGAACTCAGCCACCGTCCGGTGGTGGCCTGTGTTGTTGATACCTACATCTGTGCCAGAAGTACGATTATGGCTAAGGTTCGCGGCTAAGAGTTTCATGGGCCGTGGCTGAAAGCTTCATACAGCACTATACGCTGTGCAGAAAACTCATTTTTTACTTGTTATTCATTTCGTTACAGTTAATTTCTCCCTCATTCAATTCATCTCGTTAGACTATGCTCCCCTTTCGTTTTTAATCGTTGGCTCTTCTCGTGTTGCCGTAATTCTCATATTTATCGAGATTTCGCCAATTATTCTCATTGTTGGACTTCCCCCTTTTCTTCCTCTTAGGAGATTTCATCCCATTATATAATTCTGTTCTTCCCTTTTGTGTATTTCCCCCACTTATTCGATTCTCGGTTATATAATATGGTCGTTCGTTTACGTGGGAATTTATTCGTGTGTTTTCATCTTCTCGTTTCGTGGCCTGTGGAGATTAAAATAATGTTTTTTATCCTATTCATTTTTATTCTCAAGAAATTTTTTGTCTTATGAGCTATTCTTTCAGCTTAGGGAATTTATTTGTGCTCTTGTAGGGAATTTATTTGCACCCTTCTCAGGGAGTTTATTTGTACTCCTCTCGGGAAATTTATTTGTGCTCTTCTAGGAAATTTTATTATCAGGGATTTTATTTGTACTCTTCTAGGAAATTTATTCACAGGGAATTTATTTGCACTCCCCAGGAGAGTTTATTTGTACTCTTCTAGGAAATTTATTTGCAATCGTCTCAGTAATGTATTTGTACTCCTCAGGGAAATTTATTCGCATTCTTCCAGGGAATTTATTTGTATTCTAGGAGTTTTTGTTGTTTTCTTAGGGAATTTATTTGTGCTCTTCCAAGGAGTTTATGTGTAGTCTTCTAGGTATTTTTCTGAATTCTTCTGGGATTTTATTTTTGCTCTCCTAGGGAATTTATTCGTTCTCTTCCAGGAAATTTATCCATCCTTCTCTATGGCATTTTATCTGAAACTTCCTTGGGAATTTATTCGTTCTCTGCCATGGAATTTATTCGTCCTCCCCTAGGAGTGTATTCGTTCTCTTCTATGGAATATATACTTACTCTTCTAGGGAATTTATCTGAAATCTCATAGAGAATTTATTCGGTCTCTTCCATGGAACATATTCTTACTCTTCTAGAGAATTTATCTGAAATCTCCTAGAGAATTTATTCGTTCTCTTCCATGGAATATTTTCTTACTCTTTTAGAGAATTTATCTGAAATCTCATAGGGAATTTATTCGGTCTCTTCCATGGAATATATTCTTACTCTTCAAGGGAATTTATCTGAAATTGCCTATGGAATTTATTCGTTCTTTTCCAGGGAGTTTATTCTTACTCTTTCAGGGAATTTATTCATCTCTTCTAGGGAATTTATCTGAATTCTCAGGGGGAATTTATTCGTTCTCTTTCAGGGAATTTACTCTTACTCTTGCAGGGAATTTATCTGAAACCTCATAGGGAATTTACTCGTTCTCTTCTCCGGTTCACTTCTCATTCCCATTCGCTCGCGTTTTGGGAAACGAGTCTTTGTCCCATATTCGTCGACCTTTTGTTTTCTTTTTTTATCTTTTTGTTTTCTTTTTTATCTTTTTTTTTTTTTGTTCTTTTGCTTTTATTTCTTCCTTTATCCATATCCTCCCCTCCTCTTTTCTCTGAACAGTGATATACTCATTTGTCTCCATTTTCCAAAAGTCCGCCTCACGTTTCCCTCCCATTTGTATTTTCTCTTCTCTCTCTCTCTCTCTCTCTCTCTCTCTCTCTCTCTCTCTCTCTCTCTCTCTCTCTCTCTCATGCTTTCAGTATATGTTTGTTTACAAACATTGTAAATGGATACGGAGCCAATTGCACTTTCAGTTTTTAGAGTTTATGTATTTGTATGTATGTGTGTATTTATGAATATAGACGGATCTATATATATGTATATTTATGTATATACATATATATATATATATGTATAGACATATATATGTACATATACATGTGTGTGTTTGTTTGTGTATCTACTGTATATGTGTATATTATGCATATATACTGTATATGTATGCACACACACACACACACACACATATATATATATGTATATATATATATATATATATATATACATATATATATATATATATATATGTCATACAAACTGAGTACAATGCTGTATTATAGTATGTTTATCGCAAATATGAATATCAGAATTGCGGTATATTGCAATACACAAAAATTATATTCAATTAAATACAGATTTTTTTTTTTAGTAAAAGTGCCTGACGACAACCTGTACTTTGCTGAATCGTCTCCAGCATTCTTATATAACCCAAGTGAGGAATGAAGGAGAAGCTCCCACTTGGAACTCTATGAAAACCATTATAAAATGATGACGCAGTCTGCTAAGAGATTATCAGAGTCTAATTCCCTACCCCGCTGCTAGGAATTCTTATCCCATTCCTATTCTGGCTGTGTCTGGAATATTCTGACCCGTTAGCTGCTAAGGGGGATTGAAGGGCAAGCTCTTTCATTTTTTAGTTTTCTGTAAAAGAAAACTTTTGAGGTGGCTTTTTTGTCTGTCCGTCCAACCTCATTTCTTAAAACCTACTGAGGCTAGAGGGCTGCAAATTGGTATGTTGATCATACACCCTCCAATCATCGAGCATACCAAATTGCAGCCCCCTAGCCTCAGTAGTTTTTATTTTATGCAAGGTTAATTTTAGCCATGATCGTTCGTCTGGCACCGCTATGGTGCCAACAACACAGGCCACCACCGGGCTGTGGCTGAAAGTTTCTTAGGGCCGCGGCTGAGAGTTTCATGGGCCGTGGCTGAGAGTTTCATACAGCATTATACGCTGTTTTTAATTCAGTCTGGTTGTAGAAATATTTTAAAAATTGAAAATATTAAAATATTAAAAAATATATTAAACGATATATATCATTGATTCGAACATCGTTGAATAAAGAAAGAGAAGGTTGGAAGTAAAAAAAAAAAAAAAGGTCCTGATCTCAAAAGAAACGAAGGACATTATTCCTCCCTCAGAGGATTGTCTGAAAATGGGAAAATGTCCTACCCACTCAACAGCGTTAAGAATGAACTAACGATGGCATTTTAAAATAACTACCCATACCGATCAATCATATGCCCTCACTCAGTCATTCACTCTTAATCATTGTCACTCACAGTGGCTAATTTTGGACCATTTGGGAAAGACAGATTTCACTTAATAATTGAAAATGACGGGAAAGGTGGTCTTGTTTCCGCCAACGCCACATGAATTAAATATTTTAATACCTGACTACTGTTCTCAGTGACGCGTTGCAAGAAAGAGTGGTCATGTTGTATATTAAACATTAACGAGATGTGCCGTATTGCGTAAGATTAACTATCTATATATATAATAGATATATTTTATATATATATATATATATATATATAATATATATATATATTACTTCGTTTTCAGGGTGGTATTGTGGTATCTAGCAGAGATATTTATTCCAACAAACGTACAAGCTTTCCAGGGACTATCTGTCCCCACCTTCTGGTTGCCGTAAAATGTATTGGTGATCAGAACAATTGTGCAAGAGATCGACTTTGATATATATATATATATATATATATATATATATATATATATATATATATATATATATATATATATATTATTGCTTGTCCTTCTAACAACCGGTTCCCCGCCTCCACTCCTCAAACTTTCATCAGAGTTGATTAGATAAAAGGAAAAGTAGATGTGTAGAAACTGAATCTAATAAATATAAAACAAAGATAAATGAAGTTGAATAGACGGTCAAGTCAATAAGTATTTTTAAAAATTTTTTTACATTTTACCCGTTTATTAATTTGATCATTCATCTTTGTTTTCTAATAACTGAACTCTTCTTTCTGTTCTTCCTGTTATCTTCTGTAATTTCTTGCAAATGAACACTGTATTCTTTGGAAGGTTGAATTTCAATTTAATGGATTCTGTAGGCTTGTTGCATTTGAATAGGGTTTATCTCCCGAATAATAATAAAAATAATAATTTCAAGTTAATGGCTTCTGCAGGCTTGTTCCATATAAATAGGGTTCATCTCCTGAATAATAATAATAATAATAATAATAATAATAATAATAATAATAATAATAATAATTTCAAGTTGATGGCTTCTACAGGTTTGTTCCATGTGACTAGGGTTCTTCTCCTGAATAATAATAATAATAATAATAATAATAATAATAATAATAATAATAAGAAGAAGAAGAAGAAGAAGAAGAAGAAGTATCCATGTAAGGGAATACAGCACTGATGTGTACATACAAATATACATTTATACATATGCACAAAACTGACTTACACTTCCATAAATGCATATACGTTTGTGGACAGAGATATTTAATAAAGGAAGGGAAATATCTGACTGTGTCAAATATCGCATAGTTTAGTTAAAATTCATTAAAAAAAAAAAAAGTCCGCATTTTTTAATTATTTTTTTGAAAGGATATCACTCTCTACATTCTCATCCGGATGCAACATCCGGGATATTTCCATTTCAGCAGTACCTTTTTTTCATTTATTTTTTAAAAATCTTTTTTACCTGTTGTGGAGTAACTTGTGTTTTATTTTCATGCTTTTATTTATTGTGATTTCTTTTGTTATGGCTTTGTCGTACCTCTTCTCATATTTTACCTGTTTTTGCCTGTCGTTGATTTTTTTTTTTATATGTTTTGTCTGTTTTTATTTATTTATTTCTTTTGTTGCGACCGTGGTAGTTTCTTCTTTCCCATCAGTTGAGTTTAGTGTTGTGGAGATTTGTGAAAGCTATAGCACAGGGAAGACAGGAGTAGCAGAATTTCACCAGAGGCCCTTTGGGTCACGTGACGTTGGGGCGATGATGTATATATATATATATATATATATACATATATATATATATATATATATATATATATATATATATATATATATATATATATATATATATATATACTGTATATATTATAGTATTTATATTATATATAATATAAATATATATATACATATATACAGTATATATATATATATATATATATATATATATATATATATATATATATATATATATTAATTAAAGATTCTATACACACAGAAGCAGTGTTGGTGTTTTGGTTTTCTGGAAGACTTCGAAATTGCGTATATACGCATTTTTTTCATTAACGAGAATTCATATGCATGACTCGATTAATAAACATGTACGTATATTATTGGACGCATTCATTATGAACGGTGTTTTTTTATAATGTATGTGTGTATGTGTATATATATAATATATATATATATATATATATTGTGTGTATGTATGTATGTACGCATTGCAAGTTTCCTTTCATTAGAAAGTCTCGCGTATTGGCTCTCTTGAAAAGCCCAGTTTAAACCCCCTGTTCTCTTGTCCGTCCCGCTGCCTCATCTTTGCTTAACAAAGACCCCTCGAAGTTCGCCACTTTTAAAACCATTCGATAACGACAGATGATATTCCGATCTGTGTGCTTGTGTGTGTGTGTGTGTGTGTGTGCTTGTGCGCGTGTGCATGCATGCATGCATGCGCGCGATTGTTTGTGCAACCGATTTCACTCTCGGCTAGTTTGTTGTGCATTGACGAGGCACCATTACTTTGTACCCTGACTGTTCCCTATGAGTTTCCGTAGTCATGTTTTTTCTTCCTTTTATTCTTCTCCTCTCTCTCTCTCTCTCTCTCTCTTTGTTTCCTGCATTCTATGGTCTTCTATGACGCTCTCGGTGGGTTTTTTTTTTTTTTTTTTTACGCATTGTACTCACACTCAATAGCCTTCGACGATTACTTTAAGGACCGTGGGTTCATAGGTGACGTGTGTGTGTGTGTATACACACACATATACACACATATATATGTATATATATAATATATATGTTTGTGTACGTATAATCATACCTTTAAAAAGGGTTACAGTTATGCTTGCATGCGTGATAGTTAATACGTAGAAAGGTATAGAGTATGTTTTTATACAAATATGCATATTTAACGGGTGCATGTATGCAATACATACGTAGATATGAACATACGTATAAAAAGTCACTCATAAATAATACGTAAACTCATACATAGTTGTTTATCAGCTCATGTATATGATTTCTCTTTAATGGAAAAAAAATGCGTATAAACTTGAAATGTTAAAAAAATGGCTTTCCTAAGAGACTTTAAAGACATTTGAGACGATAATTAATCACGCTGGAGTCCATAACTTGAGAGTAATTCCTCTTCATTGAGAATTTTCCAACCAGGTGACTCTTCTGTGCAAGAGGGTGGAAGGGTGTCCCATCAATTTATTTCTTTTCCTACATATCCACTTATTAGTCTCAGCTGTCTTTTTGTCGAAGTATCCCCTTCCATTGCCTCGTCTGTCCGTTTTCTTTAGTTACGGGAAGATCAGCTGGTTCCGCATTTTA
>NC_089749.1:13225161-13235161 GCF_040412425.1 Macrobrachium rosenbergii | reverse complement strand
CCGTAGACCGCATAATTGAATTCACCCCTTCGGCTCAAATCGAAATGCTATGCCAGCCACCCCTCCACGGATACTGTATGGAACCCCCTCCCCCCCCCGCCCCATCTAATACTGCAGGATGCCCTTGAAGCTTCCCTTCCCCTCCTCTTGCTATCCCTACTGCAGGAATACAACCTTTACCGTCGGAACCCTTTAGGAACCCCCTCTTCTTCCTCTTACAATCCTTTCCGTAGGATACCCTTGGGAACATTCCCTTCTCTTCCCCTTACAACCCTTACTGTAGGATACTCTTTAGGAACCTTCCCTTCCTTTTTACAACCCTCTTACCCTTTGGGACCTTCCCTCTTCTTTCTCTTACTGTAGGATACCCTTTGGGAACATTCCCTTCTCTTCCCCTTACAACCCTTACCGTAGGATACCCTTTAGGAACCTTCCCCTTCCTCCTCTTACAACCCTTACCGTAGGATACCCTTTAGGACCTTCCCTCTTCTTTCTCTTACAATCCTTACCGTAGGATACCCTTTGGGAACATTCCCTTCTCTTCCCCTTACAACCTTTACCGTAGGATACCCTTTAGGAACTTTCCCCTTCCTCCTCTTACAACCCTTACCGTAGGATACCCTTAGGAACCTTCCCTCTTCTTCCTCTTACAACCCTTACCGTAGGATACCCTTTAGGAACGTTCCCTCTTCTTCCTCTTACAACCCTTACCGTAGGATACCCTTTAGAACGTTCCCTCTTCTTCCTCTTACAACCCTTACTGTAGGATACCCTTTAGGAACGTTCCTCTTCTTCCTCTTACAACCCTTCTGCAGGGGATACCTTTTAGGAACGTTCCTCTTCTTCCTCTTACAACCCTTACCGTAGGATACCCTTTAGGAACGTTCCCTCTTCTTCCTCTTCTTCTAGGAACCTTCCCTCTTCTTCCTCTTACAACCCTTACCGTAGGATACCCTTTAGGAACGTTCCCTCTTCTTCCTCTTACAACCCTTACCGTAGGATACCCTTTAGGAACGTTCCCTCTTCTTCCTCTTACAACCCTTACCGTAGGATACCATTTAGGAACCCTCCCTCTTCTTCCTCTTACAAACTCTACCTGCCTAAGTAGAACCTTCCAGCCGGGAGGCCATTAACCATCAACCTTTCTCTAGATCTCTTTCCGGATCCTATTCAAACGGTATCCTTCTTCCAAGTGGGATTCGATCCTAAACTGTCCTGAAGAGAGGATATGAATTCAGTCGAGCTCTTAGTTGCCCACATCTGGTGAATTCGGTTATATTTTCAGTGAAGCCTAAATAAATCATTCCTCACCGAGGTGATTTAACGTAAAAATGTTGTTTTTATTTATAGGCTAAAGTAATCTCCTGGTTCCATTAACCAAACCTTTGTTTTGCGTTTATGCGTGAGAGAGAGGAAGAGAGAGAGAGAGAGAGAATGAATACATGAATAGGTCCATGTATACTTGGATAGAATACCAGGTTATTTTCTGGGTCTTATGCCCTGTAGGGAAAAATGGGGGTGGGGAGTTGTTTGTTCCCCCTGGGTGGTGTCCAAGGGGAGGGTACCATTGTCACCCAGACCTCTTTTGTCCAAGGAATTTTAATCATGCAGAATTTAATATCCATTCTCCAGTTTATTATGACTTCCGACAACTCTCCTTTATTATCTCCTCTTTCATTATTATCTCTTTCATCTCTCCTCTGTCCTTTTGTTCTCAAGTTTAACCTATTTCACCTTTGTCAGTTTTCGTCCTGGCGTGATATGTTAGACCTTTTCCTTTGCCTTTCTAGTTTTTTTTTTTTTTTTTTTTTGTACACTTTTATCACTTTTTTTCACTTCGTTCTCTTTCTCGTGCATGTGACTGATTCCTCGTTTTCTTGTCCATCGTTTTGTTTAGCCTTTGGTCCGTTCTTTATTAAGTTCCTCCCCTCATCTAGTTTTCATTTCTCTTGACCCGTTCCATAATTTTGGATTTCTCCTATTTTTGTTTTGCTTATTGTTATTTTCCTTTCCCCCTTTTTAGTTTTCTGTAAAAGGAAATTATTGTGCCGGCTTTGTCTGTCCGTACGTTTTCTGTCCGCCCTCAGATCTTAAAAACTACTGAGGCTAGAGGGCTGCAAATTGTTTTGTTGATCTTCCACCTTCCAATCGTCAACCATATCAAATTTCAGCCCTCTAGCCTCTTTATTTTTTATTTTATTTAAGGTTAAAGTTAGCCATAATCGTGCTTCTGGCAACTGTATAAGATAGGCCACCACCGTGCCGTGGTTAAAGTTTCTTGGGCCGCGGCTCATACAACATTATGCCGAGACCACCGAAAGATGGAACTGTTTTCGGTGGCCTTGATTATAGGCTGTACAGAAAACTCGATTGTACTTGTTTTTATAGAAATTGCCCATTCCATAATTTTACCTTCCCCTGTCTTTCTCTCGTGCCCATTCCATATTCGTACTTTCCCTTCTCTCTTTGCCAGGCATATCGCCCATTCCACATTTTCACTCTCCTTTCCAATGTCGAGTACATTGCCCATTCCATGTTTTCACTCTCCTTTCTTGCATATTGCCCATTCCATACTTTCACTTTCCTTTCCCTGTGTCGTGCACATTGCCTGTTCCATATTTTCACTTTCCCCTCTCGTTTTCGTGCATATTACCCATTCCATATTCGTAATTTCCCCTCTGCCGTGCATATCACCCATTCCACATTTTGCATATCACCCATTCCATATTTTCTTTTGCTTTCCCCTTATGCACATTACCCATTCCATATTTTCTTTTGCTTTCCCCCTTGTGCATATCACCATTCCATATTTTCTTTTGCTTTCCCCTTGCATATTACCCATTCCATATTTTCTTTTGCTATCCCCTTGTGCACATTACCCATTCCATATTGTTACCTTGCCTTCCATTTGTCGTGCATACCACCCATTCCATACTTATACATTCCTTTCCCTTTGTCTTGCATATCACATATTCCACATTTTCCCTTTCCTTTCCCTTTGCTGTGCACATTGCCCAACCCAACCTTTGGGAGAGAGAGAGAGAGAGAGAGAGAGAGAGAGAGAGAGAGAGTGTGTGTCCATCCCAAAGCCAGATGCCCTCTTCCGCATTCATCTGACACTGCTCAAATTTTGCAACAACAGGACGTTTCCCTCACGCTCAGCTGGATAAAGGGCCTTTCCCCTCCTCCTCCTCCTCCTCCTCCTCCTCCTCCCTTTCTCTTGTCACCTCCTGCTCCTCTTCCCCTCTTGTCATCCCCAGCTTGCTTCTTGTTGTTTTTCTGATTTATTTCCTCCCTTCCTCCACCCCCCCACCCCACGTGTGTCACTATCCTTTCCCTCCTCCTCCTCCTCCTCCTCCTCCTCCTCCTCCTCCTCCTCTTTTCTTGTCATCCTCAGCTTGCTTCTTGTAGTTTTTCTGATTTATTTCCTCCCCTACCTTTCCCCACCTGTCACAATCCTTCCCTCCTCCTCCTCCTCACCTGATCCTCCTTTTATTCTCCTCCTATTACATCATCCTTTTTACTCTCTTCTTCTTCTTCTTCTTCTTCTTCTTCTTCTTCTTCTTCTTCTTCTTCTTCTTCTTCTTCATATGTTACAGACCAGATGATCAGTCTTTCTTGCCTTTATTTATTTTTTTCCTTGTATTTTTTCATTCATTTTCTGTCTTCGGTGTTTCCGTTCGCATTTTATTTCTGTCGCTGTTTCTGCGTTTTCATTCTTCCGTTCTTTATCCTCTGTCTTTGATGTGCTTTCCCGTTTCTCGTTCTTAATTTTTTTTTTACCAGTGTTTGCTTTTTGTGAATCGTTGACTTTGTTCTTTATTTCTTCTTTCGTTCTTTCTTCTCTCCCTGCCTCCCTTTTCCTCCATTTTGGATCTCTGCTGGATCCCGTCCTTCCTTTCTTAATAATCTCTCTCTCTCTCTCTCTCTCTCTCTCTCTCTCTCTCTCTCTCTCTCTCTCTCTCTCTGTTTAGACATGGCTGCATCTACATTTACTTCTCCTCCGTTAATAAGAACTTATTCCTCTCTCTCTCTTTCTCTCTCTCTCTCTCTCTCTCTCTCTCTAGACATGACTGCAAATGCTTTTACTTCTTCGATGTTAATGAGAACTCTCTCTCTCTCTCTCTCTCTCTCTCTCTCTCTCTCTCTCTCTCTCTCTCTCTCTCTCTCAAAACATGAATACATCTGCTTTTATGCTTAGCGATTAACGACAACTTATGTCCTCTCTCTCTCTCTCTCTCTCTCTCTCTCTCTCTCTCTCTCTCTCTCTCTCTCTCTCTCTCTCTCTCCTAACCGTCCTTAAACGAGCATTTCTCAGCATTTTTGCTCAATTAGCGACACCCCCAGAAACCCTTTTCGCGAATCCAGACAGCAACACGAATTTTTTTTTTTTTTTTTTTAGGAGTTAGTCCGGTCTCCAATGTCCCGTCTTGGGAGGGGGGTGTTTTGGGGGAGGAAGATCATTCTTGCATATTATGGGGAGAAGAAGATTTATGCAAGGAACGTTTCCTGGTTTTGTCTTCCTGGGAGAGAGAGAGAGAGAGAAGAGACTTTCTTTTGGTTTCCTTTGATTCAACACAGTGTTTATTTGTCTTTATTTTCGTAGAAGGATGCTTTAGGTTATACGTTGTTCATCTGTCTATATGCAGACATATATATATATATATATATATATATATATATATATATATATATATATATATATATATATATATATATATATATATATATACATATATAAATATACATATATAATATATATATATATGTATGTTTATATATTTTTATTTACGGTTGCACCAATTCAACGTCCAGCGCAGACCTTAGCCCTATGCATTTTCGAAACATTGTTTGACAATATACTTTCCATTTTTGACGAGGACATTACAAGATTTTATTAATTTGCATATATGTATGTATATGTATTTATGTATGTATAAATTTATAATATTTATATATATATATATATATATATATATATATATGTATATAATTGTATTTTCATTCTATGGTATAGAAGAACCAACTAATTGCGAATCTGGGAATTTACGAGAGAAGCGTTACATACGAATATTAACAAATTTCATGATATTTTTGTCTGTTTGTATTCATTATACCGTTTTTTAATAGAATTACATGGAAAATTACATAAAGGTTTTCGTTTAGAGTTATAAAGAATATTCATAATTTGATCCTGAAAGAACGTCGTATTTTTCAGTGTTAATTTTATCTTAACATTGTTGATGCTGAATATAGTGTGACTGGTGATATTATGATCACGTGATTTGGCGAACCCCCTAAATAAGTGTTCATAGCCACAGTATTTTTCTCCAGCGTCATCCTCATAAGGGAAACAAACTTTCTGATAATAAAAATAAACATAAAATGAGTTTATTGAATGCTCGAGTGAGTTTTTGATAGTTTTTTTTCTCCAGCGTCATCCTCATGGTTCGGAAACAAACCATCTGATAATAAAAATGGTTCTAGCCACGTAAAATAAAATGCCAGCCCTAGGAGAAGTTTCTCAGGCGCAGTCGACTACTTTCTTTTGTACAGCCGCTACAGCGTATAATCAAGGCCACTGAAAATAGATCTGTCTTTCGGTGGTCTCGGTATAATGCTGTAAGAGCCGTGGCCCATGAAACTTTAACCACGGCCCGTTGGTGGCATGTCCTATATCGTTGCCAGAAGCACAATTATGGCCAACTTTAACCTTAAATAAAACAAAAACTACTGAGGTTAGACGGCTGCAATTTAGTATGTTTGATGATTGGAGTGTGGATGATCAACATACCAATTTGCAGTCCTGTAGCATCAGTAGTTTTCAAGATCTGACGGCTGACAGAAAAAGGTGCGGACGGACAAAACCGGCACAATAGTTTTCTTTTCAGAAAACTAGAAATGGGGCCATTTTCAAGATATGTGACCTGACGAGTCAAAAATCCTTTCCTAAATTGATCAAAACATACAACGCCTCTCTGTAGCTTCCAGGTTTTTTTTATCTTTTGAAGGAAAAGGTGTCCAAAACTTTAAAAAAAAAAAAAAAAAAAAAAGCAATACCCTAGGGAATAAACGCATAAAACCACCGGCCTGAAAATGGCTCTCATTTTTCAACCAGAAGTCACACTTCACACTTGAAGAAGACCCCAGCCTTTAAAATCGACTCGCCCCTCAACGGCAGCGGGAGTATAAAAACTTCGAAAATATCGAGGAGGAAGAACGCATTGTTCCGAAAGACCATGGGAAACGACTACTGGCAGGAAGTGGGAAACCGTGTAACGGGTTGAGAGGTGCTGCCATCTGTTGCCTGGAAAATCCATTACCGTCAGACATTCTTCCCACTTTTGCGTCAAGTCTTTTGTTTGCTTGAACGATCGGAGTTCCTTCTTTTTTTTTTTATCCTTTTTCTTCGCCATCCTTTAACTTAGATAAGACCAAATCGATGTTAAGAGGCAAATGCATTGCATCATAGACGGTAAACAAGTGCTTCTTGCTCTCCAAAGGGAATGGAATATTCTTCGAAGATTGGCTGCGAGGATTGTAGAGCTTCTCCTCGACAGGTTTTGCTTTTAACAAGGGAGCTCAGTCTAACCTTTGTTGTGTACAAAGGATTCTCTCTCTCTTTCTCTCTCTCTCTCTCTCATTTTACTAAAATCCATTTCAAAATACAAAGCAAGTTGTAAACTTTAATCTATATTAAGGAACTGCTCTCTCTCTCTCTCTCTCTCTCTCTCTCTCTCTCTCTCTCTCTCTCTCTCTCTCTCTCTCTCTCTCTCTTTCCTTTCAATAAAACCTAATGTCAGTTACAAAGTAATTTCTAAAATCACAAGTTCCTTTTTTGCCGAACACAATTTTATCATTAATGCATTCACTAACAGTGAAAATTATGGATTGTAGCAGCCTCCTGCATATTTCAAGGGCAAAGGTCAGTGGAACTGGAAGCCTAACGCCCCTTAATAGCCCAGACCTGAGGGAAAAGGCCGACGATTCTGAAGGTTTCATTATCGTGCTCCAGCAACCTACCGGTCATCAGTGCCTCCGATTTCTTAACGGCAGGTTGACAGGACACGATAGTGAAACCTTCAGAATCGTTAGCCACTGTTATAGAAGGACTGGATATTTTAAATTTTTACTTCTACTTCCCGTAGATGGAGGGGGGTTAGTGCCGTCAGTGCACCTCATGCGGTGCACTGTAGCCATTAGTTAAGGTTCTTTGCAGCGTCCCTTCGGCCCCTGACTTCAACCACTTTCATTCCTTGTACTGTACCTCCGTTCATATTCTCTTTCTTACTGCGAGGTTTTCCTCCTGTTACACCTTTCAGACCTTTTTACTATCAATTTGCGTTCCAGCACTGAATGACCTCATAAGTCCCAGCGTCTGGCCTTTGGCTAAAATTCTATTTTCTGTTCTACTACTACTACTACTACTACTACTACTACTACTACTAATATGGCTCCACTGAGAGATAACGCGCATGGTGTGCGCGTGACTTATGTTTACCAGCACGCAACCCATTCTTTTCCTTTGTCTCAGAGATTTCGTTCATTGGCCCTCTCTCCCCTATCCTATTGTTGAAACTGATTCAGGTCTCACTCTAGATTCGTTAGAGCTCAAAAGATGTCTTCCAGCTTTTCTCCACTTTGGAAATTGGCCTCTCACCCTTAAATTCAAGGGGGCCAAAGTCAGCTGCTACATAGGTTGCATCCCTCTAGAATGGTTTATTATATTTTCAGTCTTGAATTGGATCTGCTTTTTTTACAATGTTAAAAACATTTGTAAATAGTTGTGCACACACACACACACACACACACACACACACATATATATATATATATATATATATATATATATATATATACTGTTTTCTTTGACCATGCTTGTTGCAATGCCAGTTTATAGATATTTTTTGAATCTTGATTATTTGAATGAAAATCATAATGATGGTTTGTGTGCGATTAAGAAGATTAAAGAGAAATTGTCAGCTTGAGTGACCTAACAGCTGACCATTGGACCTTCTGGTATAAATACCGCTTTTCTGTAACTTTTTCTCATTCACTATTTGCCTGAGGAGAGAGACAGTTTGCTCTCTGAAATATAGCCTTTATTTTTCCACATTTTGTCGATTTTATGGGCTCCTTATATATATATATATATATATATATATATATATATATATATATATATATATATATATATATATATATATATATATGTGTGTGTGTGTGTGTGTGTGTGTGTGTGTGTGTGTGTGTGTGTACTGTATGTATGTATATTTACCCACTCCCAGATATTCTTCTCTAATAATCTGCTTCTTTCGTTTCAGGCCGACGAATGACAGAAGAAAACCCAGCGAGAGAAAACGACAACGTCTTTGTTGTGTTGACGAAACCGCACAAACTCGACTATAAGATAAAACCCCCCAATTTTCGCCGCAAGAAAGTGTGGTACTTGAAGACACTCGGGCGGGAAACATGGCTACGCCATGAACGCCATCTGTTGGGATAAATCATAGACTGGTTGTATACGAGCGTCAAGGCATTCCACGCTTTTTAATTCATCATTTCTCCTTTTGAAACTGAGCCCATTCATTCTATGAATATTAATTTGGTCGTGATTTTGTTTTCGAATGAGTTTAAAAATCGCGCGTGGACTACACCAACAATGCTACTTCGCGCTACAGGCCTAGGTCGCGCCTAGGCCGACGATGTTGCGCATGCGCAGTGCGTACAACCACCGCTCGAAGATGTCTTCATGAAGTATGCTTATATTTAAGTCCTGCATGTTCATTGGATACGCAGAATAATAAAACCAGCATCGTTGTGCAGCACAGTTACTATTCACAAATTATTTTATATCCAGACAATGTTATACGAATGTATGAATATAGATATATATAATTATATATATTGTTGCTTGTAACATACGCTACAAATTACCTTATTTGGCTTCTATGAAACAAATCTGTATTATGCATAATATATATAATAAAAGAACAGCTTGCTGTGTTTCACTTTCCTACACCGAAACGTAGTATATATGTATGTGTGTATGTATATATATATATATATATATATATATATATATATATATATATATATATATATATATATATATATATATATATATATATATATATATATATATATAATATATATGTATGTATGTGTATATATATATTTACGTATATATACATTTGTGATATGTATACAATTTGCTGTACGTCGATTATCAATTATATTACCAAAACCTTTCCAGATGAAATTATTACTAAGAGTGAATACATCGGAACGGATGTACTTTGAGTTTGGTACAGTAGTTTCCTTATTGCAATTACAGTATTACACCTGATTTTTAAAAATTTACTTAAAATCCATCATATGCAAAAATTAATAGTATTATTATGTGAAAGGGACACTTTCTTATGAAAGAAGCTTATAAGACAGTTATCATACCCAGAATTGAATGCTCACATAGGAAAAATTAGTTGGTAAAAAATAATGGAATGTAAAGTCGGTGTGAAACCATTATCTACAAACGAAAACAACACTATTTAAAACAAGATGCTAAAATGCATTGCTAATATGTTTTAAGAAAATTAACATAAATAATTGCACGAGACCGAACTTGCATATAGACAGAAATAAAAAGAATAGCTGAACAAACACCAATAGGCACAGAAATGAAAATAAGTTAACCTCTTAATAAAGACGCAACGATGTGATTACCCAGTTAACCGAACGCCATCAGCAATGGTGTAAGGTGAGTTTTATAAGTTATACACGCTTCGCGTTCGTCTGTTGTCTGCACAAACACTCGGTATGTATAGCTCGTCAAACTTTGCCTGGTTAGTACATACAGTTCTGGTGAGTTGACCTGGTGATGCTGGTGACTGACCTGGTGATCGAACAGGTGAAATATTTGTCAGCTTTGGTGAATTGGTCGTGAAGATGGCGGGTGTGGCGTGAAAGGCGGTCCAGATTTCGACAATGAATATTATGA
>NC_089749.1:13122661-13222661 GCF_040412425.1 Macrobrachium rosenbergii | reverse complement strand
GCTTTGAATGATTTAAAGAAACTATATTATAATTTACAATGTCTTTCATAAATATTTGCTGTGTGTAAAATAATAGCAGTGTATCGTTTGCGAAGGGGTCTAGAGAAAGAGAGAGAGTGGGGGGCAAGGTTCCTCAAGGGGCCTGGACTCGGCTAAGGGATAATAATAATAATAATAATAATAATAATAAGATAAATTTCAGCTTCGACATATTTTCATCATTATAATTCACTTTGAAAGTAACAAAGTCTCTGTCCCTTATACTCATTCGAATTGAATGAACTAGACTAAAACAAATGTTTTCAAAGAGAGAGGGGGGAGAGAGAGAGAGAGAGAGAGAGAAAGGGAGAAAGGGACCCCTGATAAATAAAATATCTGAAGAAGGGCTAAGCCACGAGAATCAAATGGGAAAATCTAGGTAGCGATGATAGAACCGAGATAAAGAAAAAAGAATCGTGATGGGAATGAAAATGAAAATCGTAAATAAAAGTGTAAAAGAGGAAGGAATAACAGAAAAGGGTTTTTGTTTTCCCTGGTTTCTGTGAGTAGAAAAGGGACGTGTTAGGAAGACTTAACAAAAGGGGTGTAACCAAAAGGAAAAATAAATGAATGTACAATTGAAAGAATGACTGAGTGAAGAAATGAATAAATGTGTGGATGGGTGAATAAAAAGGAAGAAGAATAATGGCTTTTGGGGGATGAAGAGAGAAGTACAAGAATTAAAGATTTTATTTTTTTTGAAAATTTACAAATAGTTGTTGGTATTTGGTTGGTTTAGAGGCACATAATGGCACTGAAACTATAATAAAAAAAAAAACTAGTAAAAATGCGCAGAAGTTTCTTCAGCGCAATCGAGTTTTCTGTACAGTGTATAATCAAGGCCACCGAAAATAGATATATCTTTCGGTGGTCTCGGTATAATGCTGTATGAGCCGCGGCCCATGAATCTTTAACCACTGTCCGGTGGTGGCCTGTCACGTATCGTTTCCAGGTGCACGATTATAGATAACTTTAACCTTAAATGAAATAAAACCCACTGAGGCTAGAGGGCTGCAATTTGGTATGTTTGATGGTTGGAGGGTGGATGATCAACTTACCAATTTGCAGCCCTCTAGCCTCTGTAGTTTTTAAGATCTGAGGGCGGACAAAGAAAAGTGCGGACGGACAAACAAGCCGGCACAATAGTTTCCGTTTCAAAAAACTAAATAGATATTTACTTTGCCAATAAAACTCAACAGAATATATTAACTGATTCATTTATATAAAATGAGGTCTCGGTGAAATTGTTATAGACTTTGGAAATGGGTTATCGTCAGACCAATTCTGACCAATACAAAATGAAAAAATGTTAGTCAATACATTCTGAAAAACGCTCATTCATCCATCTATATTTTGATGAACGAGGTATAACATATCACTGAAAAGGATACACGAACAAAGGTGATGAAAATGAATTTCAAGTAGGTGAAGACCGAAAAAATTCAGGATGAATAATTGTTAGGAGAGGGTGAAAAATAAGGTGGATGAAAGAGAATATGAAAGGAGATACAGTAAAAGGGACGAAAGGGGTTGCAGCTAGGGTCCCAAGGGACGCTGCAAAGAACCTTAAGTAAAGCCTACAGTGCACCGCATGAGGTGCACTGACGGCACAAGTATAGTGCACTGGTCCATCCTTAACTGAATATGACAATGAAGAAAGAGTCTACCGAAAATTCTGTCAGGAATTAAATAATGTAACTGAGTTTTTCCTGTTTATTATATTGGACTGTATTATTGTCTTTGGTAACAAAGTTGGAGGGGGTGGGCCATGATTTGGGCAATATACCCCCAGCCCCTTTTATTTTTTAGTCCCTTTGTTAGCAAGAGTATGATAAAAGTTGTGACAGTGCCGTGATAAGCAGTAATCTTTGTCGGTGATATAAATATATATACATATATGTATACATATACATACATGTAAAATTACTAACAAGACCTCATTCAAACTGGATGGTATCTAATGGAGTATTTATTCAGAAAAAAGTTACAAGCTTTCTTGGACAAACAGTCCTCATTATCAAGTATTCGTATAAATACTCCGTTAGACACCATGCAGTTTGAATGAGGTCCTGTTAGTAATTCTACTAATGCACAGAACAATTGTGTATGTGATGAAGTTAATACATATGTATATATGTATATATACATATACGTATATATAAAACATTAATAATCACCCTCACATATTCTTAAAGCTTAATTCTGAGTTCAAAGGGGGAATATAACATCAAATGAGTTATACGCAGACAAACCTCATTCTTCTCCCCGTTATACATTAACATTAAAATTATGCAAGTTACAGCGTTGAATTCATTAACACTGAACGGAAATCCAGAAGGCTTCGTTAATCCGCAAATCAAGGGGAAACTCATGCAGAATTATTTCAGACTCGTCAGATTTATTTAACTTTTTTTTATATTTTTATCCTTTTTTCATTTTTAGAAATAATGTTTGAGTAGTATTTTGTACCCTGTGAGCCTCTGAGTATTTTTTTTTTTTTTTTTTTGGTAATTTTTTTTTTTCCCTCGCAGTCCGTGTACCCCCACCCCCACCTCCAGGGAACGCTAACCCCCCCCCCATTCTGGAAAGAATTTCATCGCGTCCGTCTCTTTGCTTCTAAATATAGCTCTCTCTCTCTCTTTCTCTTCTCTCTTCTTCTCTCTCTCTCTCTCTCTGTCGTTTTTTCGACCTACTTTCTCTTGGCGTGACGCCATGACTTGCAAATATATATATTCATTTCACGTCAGTTTAATCTCTGGATTTTAATTCATTTTTACAATGACCAGTGAGGAAAACATTTATTTGGTTAGTGATAACGATACCTATCGTTAATCGTCACGATACCTGTTGTCAGACATCACGATACCTATTGCTTGTTGTCACGATACCTATCGTTAGTCATCACAATACCTAATGTTAGTCATCACAATAACTGTCGTTAATCATTACGATACTTATCGTTGGCATTCACGATACCTGTCGTTTGTCATTACGATACCTATCGTTTACCATCACGGCACCTATGTTTAGTCATCACGATACCTATCATCAGTCATCCCAACACCTATCGTTAAACGTCACGATACCTGTCGTTATTCGTTACGATACCTACCGAGAGTCATCATTAGTCATTACGATACCTATCCTGAGTCATCACGATACCTATCGTGAGTCATCCTTATACCTAAAGTTAGTCATCCCGAACCTGTAGTTTTAAGTCGATCGTTTAAACACTTATAATAATTTTTCATCTTATTAACTTATAATTTTTGGTATCAATAATTCTTGCTATGCTATTTATTTTGTTTTCTATGGGCTGTAATGTTTTATTATTATTATTATTATTATTATTATTATTATTATTATTATTATTATTATTATTATTATTATCCTGAATTAAATTTTATCACTTTACTTCCGGTTACGGTTATTTGTAATGATTGCTATACTATAAAATTTCTTTTCTTTATTATTATTATTATTATTATTATTATTATTATTATTATTATTATTATTATTATTATTATTAATGTCCTATAGGCTATTTCCGTTGAGACTCGTCAGTAATACATACTGTTTTTTGCGTCATGAAATTTGCATAAAATCTGCATTTTTTAAAAATAAATGAGATTCATGACAAACAACTGTATGAGAAATGTGAAGTTTTACGTGTTAATAAAATGTATTTGATAAATTTTTATTAATAGTTCAGGATAATATTTTGTACTTTCGAAAGCAGAATTATACTGCAAAAATGTTTGTGTGTGGTTTATGTATAACCTTTAAAACATTTTAAAATCTGTATTATCGGTCTTAATTATTCAAGATAATCTTTTTTTTTCAGTTGGTTTAATGCGACAGAAAGTCAGTTTGTGGTTTTTTTGTGATTTTCAAAACATTTTGAAATCCGTAGTTATCGTTCTTAAAGATTCAAGATAATTTTTTGTCCTTTCAGCATGCTTATTGCTACAAAAAAGTTTGTTTGGTTTTTTTGTAACCTGTAAAACATTTTAAAACCCGTATTATCGTTCAGCTCCAAGCCATCATTCTGCTAAAGATAAAACTAACATCTTTTGCACTTTCATCGGGCTTAATACTACAAAGACATTTTTTCGTGGTTTTTCTGTAACCTTTGAAACATTTTAAAACAGGTATCATCGTTCTTAATTATTCAGTATCATTTTCTGTATTTTCACGAGGTTTAACACTGCACAGAAATTTACGTAACCTTTAAAACATTTTGAAATCCGCATCATCGTCCAGTCCAAGCCATCTTTGCACTAAGAATAAAACGCATTTTCACTCCCCTGTTAAATATTTCCTCGCAAAATAAGTCAGATGATTGTTTCACATCAGGGCGAAAACAATAAACAATTCTGCGTATCACTCGAGGGAGAGGAACAATTTTTTTCCAAAGTCAAATGTTTCAGATTCAAACCGCAAAACATTTTAGTCGAATTTTTGGGGGGACTGAAAAGAAAAAAAAAACATGGATTCAGTTTGTACAATTTAATTGATGCACAACATCAATCAACACCTGTGTCCCAGACACGGTTTTTTTTTTGGGGTGGGGGGCGGTGGGGCGGGCGGGGGGCGAAAAGACAAAATTGGTACCACTGGTGTGGGAGGTTTTGCTGCGTAGCTCAAATTGTTCCCAGTCAACTGCAGTACTCTGTAGGTATTACTTGAGGTTCTTTGCAGCGTCCCTTCGTCCCCTAGCTGCAATCCTTTCATTCCTTTTACTGTACCTCCGTTCATATTCTCTTTCCTACATCTAACCTTCCACCCTTTCTTAACAACTGATTCACAGTGCAACTGCGAGGTTTCCTCCTGTTACACCTTTCAAACCTTTTTACTGTCAATTTCCGAAAGTTCCTTTTCAGGGTTGAATGACCTCACAGGTCCCAGCGCCTGTCCTTTCTGTATCTTTGGACAGTGACGCAAAACAGACAGACGCCATATGCCGGTACAATAATCTCTAAACACTATCAGTACAGAAATCACTCTTACTGTATCCCTGGACTGCTCAGACAGGCGCCAGTACAGAATGACTGTGTCTCTGGACTACCGAGACAGGCACCGAATTCCTCTGTAATAAGTCCCCAAACCCCAAGTCTCTGGCCTCCCCGGGTGTAGCAGTTTTCAGGTAATACCACAGTTATCTGTGGTAAGAGCCAGTTTTTTCGAACTGGACAGACCTGAGTGTTGGGAGAGATGGTTTGGACAACTGGAGAGAATCGAGGACCTTGGGCTAGTGTAACTCGGAGGAGTTAGGACGAATAAGGAAAGGGATACCTGGAAAGAGCTAGATAGATAGCATGGAAAAGATATTAAAAGGAAAGGCCTTAATATTTGTAATGAGAGAGAGAGAGAGAGAGAGAGAGAGAGAGAGAGAGAGAGAGAGAGAGAGAGAGAGAGAGAGAGAGAGAGAGGCCTTCTGTGTATAGGCCTTCTGTGTCCTTAGGTGTATGAAGCGTCTATGGTGTGAAGTTTGAAGCGGTGGGATATTTGACAAAATTCAAGTACACGAGAATAACAAAGTTATACATGCACATAGAATAGCCTGAACCTCGCGATATTAAAATTAATTTCGCCATCTAATTTCATTTTAAGGGGAAAATATTAATTGCAATCGTCAGCGTGAAAGACATTTAATATTACCGCGCGTTTGAAGGAGACTGAGTTTCACAATTTTCATTATCAATAATTTAAATTCATAAGAATAAATATGAAAATGCGAAAAGAATGAGCAAAATAAGAGTTTTTTTTTTTTTTTTTAGGTCGTCATTGATGTAAAATTTGTATTTTTTCAGTTTCTAATTACGTACACTGAGATAATTTTTTAACAGTTCTGTAATCTACGACAGCAGAATATTTTTAAACTGTCCTCAGTTACGTGACATAAATATATTTTAATCTGTCATCAGTCACGTAACATGGATATATTATAGGGCTGTCATCAGTCACGCAACATGGATATATTTTAAGCTGTCATTAGTCACATAACATGAATATATTTTAAGCTGTTTTTAGTCACGTGACCTGAATATATTTTAAACTGTCGTTAGTTACGTGACATAAAACTGTCATTAATCACGTAACCTGAATATATTTAAGAACAGTTATCAGCCACGTTTATGATAAATATTATAAGTCCTTCGTCACGCAACAAATGAAAATTTTAATATCTCTTGTTACGCATTTCACAGATTCCAATTTACGTAACACGGAAATGTTAAAACAGTTCTCATATGTCTGGTCCGCTGGTATAGTGGTTAAAGCGCATGCCACTCAGATGTAAAGGGTTCGCGTCTCCCCCCAGGCCGATGAAAATTCACCTGTCTCCCAGGTCATGGCCGTTACTGCAGCAGTGTGGGTCTGGTATTATTGAAACTAACATTCTTTGAAGCGGGGAATTTAAGTCACTGACCCCTTTGGTGGGCTTGTTCCATGTGAATAGGTTTCATCTACTGAAATAATGATAAATAATTCACGTTTCAACAATATTTCGGCAGTCCTCAAAAAAGGTATCATGGAAATATTTTTATCAACACTCCGATACGTAACAGAAATATGTCATCAATTCTTGGCTACGTTCCATTGAAAATTAATATCCAGCCAGTTCTCATTCACGTAACAAAAAAAAAGTAAAAATACGCCGAAGTTTCTTCGGCTCAATCGAGTTTTCTGTACATCGTATATTCAAGGCCACAAGAAAATAGCTCTATCTTTCGGTGGTCTCGGTATAATGCTGTATATGAGCTGCGGCCCATGAAACTTTAACCACGGGCCGGTGGTGGGCTGTCCTATATAGTTACCAGATGCACAATTATGGCTTATTTTAACCTTAAATACAATAAAAACTACTGAGGTTAGAGGGCTGCAATTTGGTATGTTTGATGACTGGAGGGTGGGTGATCAACATAACAATTTGCAGCCCTCTAGCCTCAGTAGTTTTTAAGATCTGAGGACGGACAGACAAATAGCCATCTCAATAGTTTTCTTTTACAGAAAACTAAAAATTATTTTAGATCAATTGTTCAGAAAATAATTTTTATTGATAGTCACCTAACAAGGAAATATTTTATGTTGTTGGTCGCGTAACAGAGAAATTAGTTTATGTTCTGCGTTACGTAACAAGGAAATATTTCGTGTTACTTTTTGTCTTTTATTATAAAAAAACAATATTTGTACATGCAATATCGTATATATAAAAAAAATAGTTTTACAACTTTTTTTCTTTTCATATGCATATCTTATTTAATATTAAATTCTTTTTACAATAGTACCGTTATTTCACATTTTATAACCTATCTCTATATTATATTTAGTCCTCTGTAAATGTCTTATTTAGTCATTAACAAATCAAAATCAATTTTTGTTTTGACATTCTATTTCTTATGAATGTAACTAAATTTAATCATTCATAAGTCCACAGATCTTCCACACCACAATCCTGTTATAAAAGGCCGATAATAAAAATAATGGTTTTTTCATATTTGACAAAATAATTTTGTTACGTAACAAGAAATGATTTTGTCGTCTGTCGTAATTACAAGAAAATATTTTATGTTCTTAAGCAGGCAACGAGGAAATACTTTAACACCGTTATCGGCCTTCAGTAACCATAGACTTTGCGTCGCCAGATTACATTAACAAATCAAAATCAGTTTATGGTTCTTTACTATAATGTGACCGGATTTAATCAGTGATAAACCAGATTATGCATATAGGCTATATTTTAAGAAAAATAATTTTTGAATTTTTTCCGTAAACATAAGCTTATTTTTTCTGAAATAATACTCGGCTAAGAAGAAGTTATATTTACCAGTTATACTTAACAGTTATATTTACCAGTTCCCAGTCAGCTAACAGGGAGAGAGAGAGAGAGAAAAAAATAAGACCATTAATCCCTTACGAAAAGCCGGCCTTCAAGCTCCTTTGATCAGCTTATCTCCATCTCTAATATGATTGCCAAAGGATTAGGCCCCTGTGATGTCAGTTTCTAATTACGCCAAAACCAACCTCTCCCCCCCGCCCCCGCCCCCACCCCTGGATAAAGTGGTTAGTTGATAACCAGGAATAGAGTGGATATGGTTAATGGCATCGCGATGCCCGTCACATTCGAATTCCGATCGTGTATGAGAACGTTTCGTCTGGTTGGGTTGCCGGATACTTCCTCATTCGGCGTTTGCCGGAACTCGACGCTGAATTACTAAATTCCTCGATTATTTTGGTCTTGTTGGTGATGTGAAAGTCGACAGTCTTGATGGCTGATGTGGTGAAACTCGACGTCGTCGGTTCCCCCCAGGATCGTCTATGTGATGTGGGCGTTTCTTTTTTTTTTTTGAGAATTCAAGTACTGTATATAGCCTTTCCCTTTTATAAATGCACCAATTTGATATATATAGAAAAAATTGTCTAGATGTCATAAAGCGTTTCGTAAATTTTCCTTTTATTCTTGTGGAACATGAGGACTTCAGGCTGCAATTATTATAAACCCTTTATGTATATATATATATATATATATATATATATATATATATATATATATATATATATATATATATATATATATATAAATATATATTTATGTAACAAATGTTTGATTATTTAAAATATTATATATATAAACAAAATATGGGGATTTAAAAAAATTGTTTTTAAAATTATTTTTTCATTTCATTTAAAACTTTAACAGTCAGGTGATTTAACTTATAAGTTTGTGACACCTTTGCATTTTAAGCTTATTTTCCGGTCACTTAGCAGATCTAAACATCGTTTAATTGGGCAAGGTCATCAAATGCCCAAATGCCCTGATTTTCGTCCAGAAATCAGAATTTAAAAAATATTTGTTGTATGCTCCACATTCTACCTGCATTTGTTTATTTTTACTTGGGTAAGATAGGGGTTCGGGTTAAGATAAGAATATAAGATTTAGGCCAAAGGCCAAGCACTGGGACCTATGAGGTCATTCACCGCTGAAAGGAAAATTGAGAGGAAAGGAGGTTTGGAATTTGTAACAGGAGGAAAACCTCGCAGTTGCACTAAGAAACAATTGTTAGAGAGGGTGGAAAGTAAAATGGAAGAAAGAGAATATGTACGGAGGTACAGTACAAGGAGTGAAAGGCGATGCAGCTAGGGGCCGAAGGGACGCTGCAAAGAACCTTAAGTAATGACTACAGTGCACCCCATGAGGTTCTGGTTAAGGTAAATTCGAGGTCAATCAGTAATTACCTTTGCTCTTTACGTCAGTCAAAAATAATATCTCTTCTGTGCAATCTGAGCCGAGAATTGCAGCAGCCTGGTTACGTCATCACGATGCAACCTTGCAGCCATGTTGCTTGAACGTTTTCCAAACCATTAACCCTGGCAAGGAGGGGGGAGGGGAGGGGGAGGTGGAGGAGCGTTTATTGCATGGCACAAGGGGATTTTACGCGGCCCGTTCTTTACGCCAATCAAACAAACGATTTTTTTCTGGGGCTTTTATTGCGATACTGAATTACTGTTTGGAGGGCTCGTTCTCTGCAGAGAAATGAAACTTTCCTGTGCGAGTCGGCCATTGCATCGGTCATCATTGTTGCTAGAATTAGCAGTTTCATGTCGCTAAAATTAGCAAGTTCAGGTTGCTAAAATTAGCAATTTCATGTCGCTAAAATTAGCAATTTCAGGTTGCTAAAATTAGCAACTTCAGGTTGCACTGACCAGGTTATGTAAGACTGAGAAAATGAAAAAGTAAAGATATGTTAGTGACACACTTCAGTCTAACACCCCCGCCCCCCCCCCCGACCAAAAGGCTGAAGTACTTGATCTGCAATTGAAAAAAACTCGGGGGGGGGCGGTGGCGGGAATGCCATCGGTAAACCTCATGCACTGCACTGTAGGCATTACTTAAGGTTCTTTGCAGCGTCCCCTCGGGCCCTAGCTGTAGCCTCTTTCATTCCTTTTACTGTGCCTCCGTTCGTATTATCTTTCTTCCATCTTACTTTCCACCCTCTCCTAACAGTTGTTTCAAAGTGCAACTGCGAGGCTTTCCTCCCGTTACACCTTTCAAACATTTTCACTGTCAATTTCCATTTCATTGATGAATGACCCCATAGGTCCCAGTGCTGGCCTTTTGTCCGAAATTCTATATTCCAAGTCCTATAATTTAAAAAAACAATTATGAAATAATTGTTTTTTTAAAATTAAACATTAACATTTTAAAAGAATGGAATTTATTTCCCCTTTTAGATTTATACCTTTTTTTTTCTTTTGTGTTTAGACTTTGCTGCTTGCTTCGCTATTTCCTCTCCTCAACTGAAAACTGGTAGATTATCCTTAATACAATCACTCTCACTTCTCTTGCGTTTAATTTTCAAAGGTATCCTGTTATGCATGTGCATATATATGAAACAAAGAGAGAGAGAGAGAGAGAGAGGAAAGAGAGAGAGAGGGAGGTGGCTTGTGCTTAATTTTTCAAAGGTGTCCACGTAATATATATATATGTATATATATTTATATATATATAGTATATATATGTATATATATTAATAGATAGAAACAGTTGTTCTCCGAAATATATAGCATTAACTTTCTACAATTTGGCGTTTTTAATGGGGTCCTTTCATTAAATGGGATTCCGTTTTAACAGAACTATTTCACGTGTGTATATATATGTATATATATATATATATATATATATATATATATATATATATATATATATATATATATATATATGTGTGTATTTATATACGCATAAATAGATAGACAGTAGAGTTTATATATATACATATTCATATACGTATACAAACGTGCGTGCTCTTGTGTGTTTTGAGAGAGAGAGAGAGAGAGAGAGAGAGAGAGAGAGAGAGAGAGAGATATGGCTTCACGGTTTTTTTCCCAAGCCATAAATTCACCCCAGCTAGCTCCAGTTGTCTATTTCCGACCGAATTCCGGGAAACGCGAAGCAAACACGCCGGGTGCCCGAGGCATCACACATCACATCCGAGCTGTCCTGTGTCGTGGCATCAGACGCGACAAGCGACAAGCGGAAAGCGACAAACAAGCGACACGCGAGAAGCGTCATACCATCGACTGCGGAATTCTAAATGCACCCGTCCCAAATCTAACTCAAATTGGCTGTGTTCCCGTGTGTTCCGTATTTAGCTGGCCGGCTGAATACGGTTGTGCAACATTCACCTGTCTCGCCGAAGCTTAAACATTAAATCTCCATCTCAAACGAACGGTGTGTATATATATATGTCTGGCTAGGCTCGTGTTGCCGATGCGTGATCGTTTCTTTTCACTTTCATAATTCCCTCGGGAGGATTTGGCTCGATTCTGTTGTTTCTCAGATGTGCCAGATGAGATATTTAATCATTCAATAGACAGAACGCTCCCTCGCATTACCGCGCTTAAACAGAGGAATAAATAATAACCCCCCCTTTTTAGATATGCATAACGAGTCCCCTTCGACAGTTTCTTGGGCAAGTTCCGGCTGAGTTCATTACAAGATTCTCTCCTGAATAAACTAAGTTGAGGGATTCCGAGTTTCAACATGAGCCGACGAAGGAACGCGACGGTGGAGTGAGTAACCGTTTATAAAGTCCTCCTCCTTCTTTGAAAAATGGAAAGGAGAGAGAGAGAGAGAGAGAGAGAGAGAGAGAGAGAGAGAGAGTAAGGCATTCTTGTTCCGTCGGAGGATCATGAGAAAGAAATGAGCGGCGCCGTGTCTGGAAAGAATTGGTAATGCATGTATGGAGGTTCCGTTCCGTGTTCAAGGGTTAGTGGTTTTAATTATACTTCACTGTAATTGGAAATCATCCGTTGGTCTTTCACTGAAAACTACGATTATTTTGAGCACAGAGAGACAATGCTTTCCCTCTCTCTCACTTTATATATATTTATGTATTGCCCCTCTTGTCCGTAGAAATGGCTCTACCCATGAAAAAATTGAGTGAAATCACAGCCTTTTCAACAATCAGTCATAGGTTTGAGCCATTTCCTTAACGTCTTTCTATTGAGTACTCTGTTTCCCGATTTCATTGACCTTCAGGAAATTATTAAGCGTTTCATTTACTGATCTTTGTATAATCCACTTAAATAAATTTTTTAATGTTAAAGCTTATCTCTTAAGTATTTCTCCAATAGAGCATCATACAAGGTTCGAATCCAAACAAACAAGAATTTATCGTTCGTTCTTTTCACGGTATAAAAGTTTTTGAAAGGAGCACGAAAACAAATTATTCATAAAATACGACGAAACAGCGGGAAAACCATTTGAATAGACCTACCTTTAACAGAAAAGTTTAAACTCGCAGGACATTTCCTGTGTGATCACCGAGGTGAAGGAGAAACGCGAATCTTCCAGCCCAACTCGTTAAAGGAAAGTTAGTGGCCTCAGCTTTTGGGAACAAGGAGGAAATGTGGAACTTCCTCTGTGCTGAAAAGTTTGCCCATGGTCACGGCTGCTGGTAGACGCTGCTTGTTTCAGGATCAATCCATCTTCACAGCTACTAGTAGACAATACTCGTTTCAGAATCTGTCCATGGCCACTGCTGCTAGTAGACACCGCTTATCTCAGAGTTTGCTGGCAGACACTACTTTTTCAGTCTACCCATGGCCACAGCTACTGGTAGACCACTGCTCATTTCAGAGTCTACCCATGGCCACAGCTGCTGGTAGACACTGCTCTTTTCAGAATCTATTCATGGCTACGGCCATAGTAGACACTACTAGGCTCATTCTACCCATGGCCAAGGCTACTAGTAGACAATACTGTTTCACTGTGTATCTATGGCCACAGCTAGTGGTAGACACTGCTCGTTTCAGAGAATATCCGTGGCTAAGGCTACTGGTAGCCACCGCCATCTTTGATTGAGAAATTGCTGCTATTAATAAATTTTTACTTCATTTCAAAGATTAATTCTTTCTCTTTTTTCCAAATTATATTAATGGCCACTGCTACTAGTTTCCACGTCGTATATTCCAAAGTCTAATCATAGCCACGGTACTAGTAGCCATTTCTTCCTTTGTTCCTTTTGCTCCAGGGTCTAACCATGGCCACAATACTTGTAGCCACTCCAGTATTTCAGAATTTGTGCCAAGGTGTCAGTTTCCAGAACCTTCGACAGCACTGGGCTATTATTTATCCCCTCAGATGAAGGGAAAGTGAAATTTATTTCATCTTGCACAATAAATATAGCCAGGTCGTATTTCCTCAGGCAGGTCCTGAGGTCATTCTTCTTGACCTGGTGATGAATGTTGAATACTTAGACAGTCTGTGACCGATTGTCTGTTGCACCTAACTGCTGATTTTTGCTATAAGTTGCAATAAGATTTCGTTCTTTTGCAGGACAGTGGAATTAAGTCTATTCAGTTCTCTCTTATCAGGCATCGTGTAAGTTAGAATGAGTATAATTTGCAGAGGTCCTTACCACGGCTTTCCTCCGTAGGGAGTAGTGCCGTTAGTGCACCTCATGCGATGCACTGTAGGCATTACTTAAGGTTCTTTGCAGCGTTCCTTCGGCCCCTAGCTGCAACCCCTTTCGTTCCTTTTACTGTACCTCCTTTGATATTCTCTTTCTTCCATCTTACTTTCCACCGTCTTCTAACAATTTTTCATAGTGCAACTGCTTTGAGGTTTTCCTCCCGTTACACTTCTCAAACCTCTTTACTGTCATTTTCCGTTTCAGCGCTGAATGACCTCATAGGTCCCAGTGCTTGGCCTTTGGCCAAAATTCTATAGTCTGCTCAATTCTGTTCTGTTATAACGGCTGTCATTACAGATCACTCTGATGCGTTTCACCGATAACCGTAAAATCAACGCGGTCATACGCCCTTGTTTGTTCTTCCGTTATCCAGAACGTTAATTTTCTTTTCCCATTAGCTTTGCAAACGTCATCTCTCATGGGCACTTGCCGAGTGAGTTGTCGAATCTGACGTCGTAGGCTTTAAATTACAATTTTTAAACAGTATGTCAGAAAAAGGTTAGAAAACAGACTGTATTTTTAAACAGTATGTCAAAAAAAAAGTTAGAAAGCAGACTGTATTTTTATACAGTATGTCAAAAAAGGTTGGAAAACATACTGTATTTTTATACAGTATGTAAAAAGGTTGAAAAACATACTGTATTTTTATACAGTATGTAAAAAAAGGTTGGAAAACCGACTGGCGGTGCTGATTTTAACTTTTTCAAAAAGCAATTTAAATGTAGCAGCTGCATGGCTCACTGAAATCGGAGGAATATGTGTTTATTATATATTTGCGACCTCTGAAAATAACCCAGACTCAAGACGAACTCCAAAAATTCAGAAAAGATTTTCATCTCCAGATCAGCGTCTCAGATGCAATAACAAGAGATGCAGTCTCCTGGGAACTGCGAAAATTAGCCGGCCATCTTTGTACTCGATTGCTGCGAGTTAATAAACGTGCTGCACTGGACAATTTTCACTCCATTCCGCCTTTTGGTATTTTCAATTAAAAGTTCGTTTTATCCGCTCGAAAAGAGACTTTCTGGACCATTGCTGCTCTCAAGATAAAAGAACAAAGAAGAACGCTGTGCGATATGAGACTGACTCTCTCTCTCTCTCTCTCTCTCTCTCTCTCTCTCTCTCTCTCTCTCTCTCTCTCTCTCTCTCTCGTGAGAAAACGGGAAAACGTCATGAATGTTATCTTTTAATTCGTTTGGGCAAGTTAATTTGACCTCCACTTGTGACATTGCTTATCTCTTGATGAAGAAGACTCTTTCAGAAGACGATTGGGTTCGGGTAGAGGGCGCGGGAGGGGGTGGTTAAGTTTCTTCAGCGATATTGCTTTCGACGATATTGCTCTCGAGAGTGGGGTAGGAGGAGTAGGAGGAGGTTTCGTTCAGAGATTTAATATGGCGGCTAATTGTCAACCTCTGGGGGGCTAAGGTTGCCTATCTAGATGCGGTTAAGAGATCAGTGGATTCGTTGCGGCGGTGACTCACTGTGTCTTGGCTACGGGCTGGTCTCAGGAGAGGCACCCCCATTGCTGACATGAGACCGTAAAAGTTTCTCTTGGTAGTATTTATCTCCAGTTAGAATTTCCTAAAAACAGACCAAGCGGGATGGAAGTTATGCATTTAGCCGTATCTGTTCACCAGCTTGTCTGCTTTCATGCCTGTTAACAAGGAATCTCAAAAAGATATAAATAAAAGAATTTCAATTATTTATATATACAATATATGTATATATATATTGTACGATTGCAATGGGCCACACACACACATATATATATATATTGTAGGATTGCAATGGGCCGAGGATGAGTAGTTAAAATAGGAGATAGATAAGGATTCAGTTTTAGTTTCAAAATTTTTCTCATTTCCGTTAACAGAGTAAAATTTTCATCACGTTAAATCATCTGCCTGTCATATCATAGACATGGCGTCAGTTGCCTTAGTAGTTGTGACGTCAGGAAACCCAATAATTAATAAATAAATTAATTAATTAATATCACAGACTGGAGAATAAGTCTTTCATTTTAAAATGAATCCTTCCTTTGGCGTTGAGTTGAATATGAAGTCTGACTGTCATGCAGTTTTGTACAGTTACCGTTGAAGGTAGTGGTTCTATCCTAGAGGAGACTGGATACTTCAAGGCGACTATCTGTCTCCATGAGCAGTATTGCTCGATGGAGCCATTTAGTCATTCATTTCCCAGATAATTAGGCCATGTTTTCAACTCTTAATTACAGTTGAAAATGCTTGCAATGAGATCCGTTTAATTCGAAATTTACATTTTGGTGTTTTGGTCATTTGGACCTTAATAGGAAAACTTTATTCTGGCATAATTAACGAAATTTTAGCAAGAATAAAAAAATTCATCTTGTCGAGCATAATCTGCGTTGGGTGATGTTGGAGCATTTTTAGTTTTCTGTAAAAGAAAACTATTGTGCCGGCTTTGTCTGTCCGTCCGCACTTCATTCTGTCCGCACTTTTTCTCTCCGTCCTCAGATCTTAAAATCTACTATGGCTAGAGGGCTGCAAATTGGTATGTTGATCATCTACCCTCCAATCATCAAACATACCAAATTGCAGCCCTCTATCCTCAGTAGTTTTTATCTTATTTGATGTTAAAGTTAGCCATGATCGTGCTTCTGGCAACGATATAGGATAGGCCACCACCGGGCAGTGGTTAAAGTTTCATGGGCAGCGGTTCATACAGCATTACACCGAGACCACCGAAAGATAGATCTATTTTCGGTTGCCTTGATTATACGCTGTAGCGGCTGTACAGAAAACTCGATTGCGCCGAAGAAACTTAAGCGCATTCTTTACTTGATTTTTTTTACCAACCTGATCTCCATAGAAAAAAAAAAACTTTCCTTAGTTTTCATCAAAACTTCAGAAATTAATGGCGTAATATTTCAGAACTCAAGACTGAGTTATATTGACCCTCACGGTTAGTTGAGCTTACTGAGTTAAAACTTTCATCAGCTCGTGAATATAAACATACTTTTCCTCATTACCTGTCAAATCGGTTTTGAATTCTGTTAAAAATAACTTAGAGCTATTAGAATATTTCTGACGTATATAGCCTTATGCACTACAGGGGCCATTGACTTGAAATTCAAACTTCCAAAGAGTGTGGTATTCGTTTGAAAGAAGGAACAAGGTAATAGGGAAATACAGAAATAAAAAATCATTTATTAACGACGTCAAATAATGCACAATAATCACAGAGAATATAATATGTCTATAAACTGCAAACATTTCAATGCAACAAAACAAAAAGCGACAGATTCGACAGTACTTCAGTTCTCAACGACCAAATATGCATCGAAAAACCTGAGCAAAACCTGTAAAACACGATGTATAGAAAACAGACAAATAAATAGCGGACGTGGAATGAATAAGCGACGGATTTTCAGCAAGGGAGAGGGTGAAAAGTGCGTTTTAGCGTTGCTCCCTTTTTTCCAGCAAAAATATGCCAGAATGCTTCGCATATAGTGGAGGCTTACGGTGACAGGGCTGGCTGGCCCTGTACCGTACCTGTTCTGTATGATACATGGCAACGGTCGGACCCTATGAATACTCATTTCTCTCTCTCTCTCTCTCTCTCTCTCTCTTCTTTATCTCTGCGTTTTCTTTTTATGTTGCCCCTGTGAGCGTTTATATATATATATATATATATATATATATATATATATATATATATATATATATATATATATATATATATATATATATATATATATGTGTGTGTGTGTGTATATGTGTATATAAATATATATTTATTTATATGTTACAGTATATATATATATATATTATATATATATATATATATATATATATATGTATGTGTGTTGAGCATATATATAATATATATACATGTATATATATGACAGTAAATTACATTTATGAGAGAGAGAGAGAGAGAGAGAGAGAGAGAGAGAGAGAGAGAGAGAAATATGACGTAAAAAAAGTATATCACCACCAAGAAAAACTACTAAAAAAGAAGGCTTTTCCCCCAGCTTAATTCTGAGACTCCGTCCCAGAGACAAAGGAAGTCCCATGAACGTAGAGAATTAATTCCATTATGCCGCACAGGCTGAGGTTACTTGAAATGCTGCACACGGCGGAGACTATTAAAAGTGAAATACCCTGGATTAGAGAGCGCCATTTAAGTTTTGTCTCGTGAATTTCTCGTAATTTCTTCGCTCTTCTGAGGTTTAAAAATGTTTGTGTATAAAGAAGAACAGTGACCAGGGCCTTGATTCTGTTGAGTCGACGAACGGACAAAAAAAAAGAAAAAAAAATCAAGTATAAAAGCTCAGAAAATATTCTTCATTACTATTTAAATCCGGACTTTTTTTTTTTCTTTACGAGTGTTCCTTCGTTGGAACCACCCGTTGCCGTTGTAAGAGGAAATGGCTTATATATATATATATATATATATATATATATATATATATATATATATATATATATATATATATATATATATATATATAAAATATATCAGTATATGTAAACATATATATATGCATATATATATATATACATATACATATATGATAGATAGGTAGGTTGATAGATAGATCTATACATATACATATACATATACATGTATATATATGATTATATATACATATCTATGTATTTATATAAATATATATACATATATATACAAATATATATAAATATATATACTGTATATATGATTAAATATATACAAATATATACAAATATATATACATAGATATACATATATACATATATATATACATATAATAGAATTTTTAAAATAATGTTATCGTAATTTATTCACTTAAACAGTTCTTTCTAAACTGACTTCGCCTCTGCAGAAACCATGAATTAGGAACAGCTGATCTCCCAAAATTCATTACGTGGAATTATGACTTAATATTGCACAGAAGTGAACTTAAAACAAATTAGACTTTAATTAGGACGAACGCAAATTTAATCCTATTAAGAAACTTAACGTAATTTATGTATAGGTCATCAGGCCTGTTTGATTCAAATCGTCAGTATGAAATGAACGTCAGCGTAGATCATTTTCACCTGAAGAACATATTCTAGGAATTTTTTTAAGACAATTTTTTTAATTGAATTTTAAGCATTAAAAATCGTTTATGACTTATGAATAGCGCATGAACTTCCCCATCATTGTCAACTTATACTCAATTGAAATTTTGCAATCAATTACGTCCACTAGAATAACCCTAATTAATCAAAGAGCATCTTTCGTAATTTGTTAATGTCGTAATTAACGCTCGGCTAATTATAGATTTTTTTTTTTTTGCATATAATCATTGTCATTCAATTATTAACTCAGCGGCAGAATTAGGTCAGCGTCTTTGACTGAAGTTTCGATATATATATATATATATATATATATATATATATATATATATATATATATATATATATATATATATATATGTATATTGTCTATATATATATATATATATATATATATATATATATATATATATATATATATATATATATATATATATATATATATGTATATTCATGTATATATGTATGTGTGTGTATTTTTTATCCTACGGAGTAAAGTGCCAGAATATCATGTATACTTTAAAATCTCGTAAATGATTATTACGTTATAAATATTTTATCTTCGTATTCTGTCAGGAAAAAAAAATCCTTCAAAATATCTTTCCGGGTTCCCTGTATCCTACAGAATATCTTCCTGGAGTATCCTACATCCTATGAAATATTTTGACAGTGTATTTTTTATCTCTAGATTAACTTGGATATGCATCCTTTGAAAAATTCTCATAAAATAACTTGTCTGGTATTTTTCTGAGTGAAATCGATGGAATGGTCTGCCATCTATTTTGCAGAATATCCTGTTTTAAATTCTCTTTCTTTCCCCCTACTGCTAAGCTTCGGAACTCTTCTCCTGCGTCTGTTCTCCCCGAGAACTCTCTTTTCCTTGCTTTCCTCGGGCCTGGGCTAGATATGGCCACTCGGTTGCACGTTTCAGTAGCGTAACTTTTGTGATATAGGTCACTGAATTCTTGACGTAACTGTTTAGTGTACAAAGATTAATTCAAATTTCTTGTTTAATGGCGTCTCCTCAGCAATGTTATTTGTTATTACTTTTATATATATATATATATATATATATATATATATATATATATATATATATATATATATATATATATATATATATATATATATATATATTTTTTTTATTTTTTTTTTTTTTTTTTTTTTTATTGTTCAGTGGAATTTCCTTTTGGGTAATAATTTGATGATATGGAATGTCAGCTAAATTCCAATTTTAACTGCATTGTCCAGTTTTTTCTCGTGAAAAATTCTTTCTACTTTAAAAGGAATGACATTCAAACATATCTGGATGTGTTTGCGCGAGTGTGTGTCTGTGTGTTTGTATGTGTGTCCCAGGTGTAATACTCTGTTATACATCAGTCAAAATACCCACATTTTTGTAAACAATCCATATAATTTTTATGTCGTCTCCCCCGAAAATATTTTTCAATGGAAGAGGAAAACTTTTCTTACGACCAAAAGTAATGGAGTGTGTATCACCTCGAATATTTTCCTCTTGTTTTTCGACTTTGAAGTGCAAAAACAACCCGTAAACATCGAGATTTTTAACATTTGGGGAAAAAAAAAAATATTAAACGTCAATCATTCTTTTCTGAATTTCAATGGAAGGCGAAGCCACTCGAGTGGAATTTTTTTTATGTTTTTGAGTTTGTGACTCTGTGACTGGACTGCCTCAGCCCTCTCTGTTTGCCGTATATTTAAATGCATTAATCGTAAACAATAGGCCTAGTAGTTTGTGTCTTGTGTTCTTTAACACCGGTTCAAGACATTGCGTTGCTGTTTAATGATCAGACTAATTGTCTTTTTAATCTTTAACACTTGTTCAAGACATTGTCTCGTTCTTTAAGTCTCAGACTAATTATCTTGTGTTCTTTAACAATATTTGTTCTTTATTGATCAGACTATTTATATCTCTTTCTCCCTTTTCTCTCACAATTTAAAGCTCTCCGTTGGGTGAGCCGGTAAAGCTGCGAACTGTCACTCGATGGGCCGGAGTTCAATTCCCCCGGCCGGCTGATGAAGAGTTAGAGGAATTTATTTCTGGTGATAGAAATTCATTTCTCGCTATAATGTGGTTCGGATCCCACAGTAAGCTGTAGGTCCCGTTGCTAAGTAACCAATTGGTTCTTAGCCGCGTAAAATAAGTCTAATCCTTCGGGCCAGCCCTGGGAGAGCTGTTAATCAGCTCAGTGGTCTGGTAAAACTAAGGTATACTTAACTTTTCTCACAATTTAATGTGTGTAAGTTTGCACCCTACGAGCGCACAACATTCCGACGAATTTAAATCTGCTTGCAAAAAGCAAAACGTAATTTGAAGACGAATTTACTAAATTTTTTTGACCTTTTTAGAGAAAACACAACAGCCTCCGATGTCACAGGAAAGCAGATTCTGGACTCACTGTGGAGGAAAGCAATAGTGGTTTCAAATCGGGTTTTCATTTGTCCCTGTTAATCGTTGGCAGTTGGCGTCCTTGTCTCGTCGGTTTCATAGTTTTATCGGGAGAGTGATAACATAAAAAAAAAGGAAATGCGTTTAGAATGTCGGGAGGAAACATATTTATTTTACAATGTCTTTTGGCTCGTTTTGTTTGTAATTTTTCCGTTTCAGGAATTTGTTAAACAAAGTTCACGGTAAACAACGGCACTTCGGTCCCACTCTTTGACCCCGGAAAAGCGGCTGGTGCCTTTACCTAACCTTTGATCCCGTCATAAACCAAAATTGACAAGACCCTCTTTAAAGGGAACGGAAGTAAACAGCCGGAGTAAAGTGTATCCTGATATTTTCCGTTATGATTACCTGACAGGATCTCGAACCATTTTAGTTTTCTGTAAAAGAAAACTATTGAGGTGGCTATTCGTCTGTCCGTCCGCACTTCTTCTCTCCGCTCTTAGATCTTAACAACTACTCAGGCTAGAGGGCTGCAAATTAGTATGTTGATCATCCACCCTCCAATCATCAAACATACCAAATTGCAGCCCTCTAGCCTCAGTAGTTTTTATTTCATTTAAGGTTAAAGTTAGCCATGATTGTGCGTCTGACACCGAGTTAGCCGTGATCGTGCGTCTGGCACCGCTATAGATGCCAACAACACAGGGCACTACCGGGCAGTGGCTGAAAGTTTCATGGGCCGCGGCTGAGAGTTTCATGGGCCGCCGCTGAGAGTTTCATACAGCGTTATACGCTGTACAGAAAACTCGATTGCACCGCAGAAACTTCGGCGCATTTTTACTTGTTTTGTTAATTATTTGTCTCCGTGTTTCTGCTGATGTCGCGTTCATGGGAAATCACCTTTGACATTCGAGAGCCCCAGCGTCGCTGATTAGATAGATTATAAGTGATTAACTTTCGGATTAATGATTAAAAGCTCTTAAATGTTTCCGGAACGAACGACTGTCTTGAATAAAAGAAGATCGACTGGAATAAGCGGCCTCGAATGACGGTGGCGGGTGGGGGTGATGTTCTGGTCACGGGAGCAAAGGTCATTGGTAGGAATACTGGGAATATTCTCACCTTGTCACTCAAAAATTGGTTTCGTTAACTTATATCTGTTACAGATTGTTCCTTAAAGCGAGTTAGTCTTTAATGATGAGGAATATTCCAAGATGGTCGAGTGGTTTAACCCTGGTTTTTGTTGGTTTAACTGAATTTAGTCTTAGCGAATTTATAAACCCTGTCGTATAAGAGAGAATAATCAGTTTTTGTTGGTTTAACTATGAATTTTGTTTGACCGAATTATAACCCTTTCATATTAGAGAGAATAATCAGTTTTTGTTGGTTTAACTGAATTTAGTCTTAGCGAATTTATAAACCCTGTCGTATAAGAGAGAATAATCACCTTTTGTTGGTTTAATTATGACTTTTGTTTAACCGAATTATAACCCTTTCGTATTAGAGAGAAAAAAAACTTTTTGATGGTTTAATTACGACTTTTGTTTACGCGAACTATAAACCCAGTCGTCTAAAAGGAAATAATAAATTTAAATTAAATTTTTCGAAGGATATCAGCAAAAAAAAAATTATGTAAATTTTGGGTAACTTAGCAGATGCTAAGAGGGCATATGAATGAAAATTTATTCATGTATATATGTATGCATGTTTATGCATATATGTATTTAAGCATGCGTGTAGCAAATATCCATATACTGGAATTAATGATTGGGAAAGTGACCTAGAATTAAAAAAAAAATCGTTAAGTATTGTTAACTTCAGTTTTGTACTTAATTTTCTACCACACAAAAGGGAAATTCGCGAAGTTGTTTTGGTCTTTCAAAACCTCAGTTTCTGTTGCTGAGAGAGAGAGAGAGAGAGAGAGAGAGAGAGAGAGAGAGAGAGAGAGAGAGAGTTTACCCTGGAGGATATTGTAATTAGCTTTAGCGGTAGGAGCGAGGCTACTGTTTTTTTTTTTTTGGTCTGTTAAGGAGAAAAGAACGAGAAAAATTAATTTGAGAGAGAGAGAGAGAGAGAGAGAGAGAGAGAGAGAGAGAGAGAGAGAGAGAGAGCTGGAAATAAGTTAGTGAGATTTAAGGAAGCAAATCACTTAACCCGTTTAACTCGAGAAAAAAAAAATCCTGTTCAGGCACCGTTGCCGAAGGTGAACTGAAGTTAAAGAAAAACTATATTTTTTTTTCTTTTCTTTTGTTTGCCCTTTTTTATCCCCGAACCAAATTTTGAGGTGATTTTAGGAGACAAAGGTTACTCTAGTTTGCTGTGACCGTCCAAATTACTTATTTTCTTCTCTTGTTGAGTTTTATTACTACACAATAATATGTTTTTAGTTTGGTTTGTTAGTTTGTTTCTTAGCTTGTTAGCAGGATTGGGCATTGAGATTTTGACGAAAACTGGGCCAAAGGTGGTCCACGTCGCTACCTACAAGAAGTGCTTAGATTTGGAGAGAAGGAATATGACCCGTTTGTTTCCTTTTTTTTTTTTATGAATTAGATTGGCTATGCAGTTTTCGAACTTTTTTTTTAAGATTTACGTTGGACTCAAAGCTTAAAAACCTTTTCATCGGTGTTCACGTTATGTTTGTAGGGGGGGAGAGAGAGAGAGAGAGAGAGAGAGAGAGAGAGACTGGGGTTTGGCGTGGTGGTTGAGCAAAGACTTTACCTATGGGAAAGGTTGATTTATATTATGAAATTCATCTATAATCTTTTGTATTTATTTAAATATTTTTCATGTACCCATCTACTCATTCATTCTCGTAGTGAGTAACTCTATAACATATCTCCCTTCCGCTTACGTCCATTTATGTGCCTGAGGTTTGAGGTTGCAAGCCTCACACTTTTGCCTTTTTTTTTTTTTTTTTTTTTTTTTTTTTGCGAAATTGTAACCTAATATTGGTGGGTTTCGCCCCTCTTTTAATGCACAAGGCCCTATCTTTCTCAGGCTATCCATCAGTTTATATTTCCCTTTAGATAACATTAAAAAATGGTTTTTTTATTAATCTGTTATTATTTTTTTTTCTTTTCTAATAACTGATCTCTTCTTTCTATATATACTGTCACCGTCTATCACTTCTTTCAAGCGAACACCATATTCTTTGGAAGCTTGAACTTCGAGTCAGTGGCCCCTTTGGTGGGCTTGTTCCGTATGAATAGGCATCGTCTTCAGGATAATAATAAAAATTGTAAAAATAATAATAATCATCATCATCATATTAGTATTATTATTACCCAATCATTTTTAGCGAAAACACAATATAATATCTATAAAAAAAAAACCTGCGGCAAAATATTTGTTAGAGAATACCAAAGCGAAGTCCATAAAAAGCACTGTCTTCTGAAATCCCAAAAGGAAAGGTCCGCTAGCTTTGCTTGTCGCTCATTCTGCATGCTGGCTTAACAGCCGCTGCAACAGCAACAGCAACAGCAACAGCAGGAGACGGACGCCGCCAGTGCTTCGCTTTTGCGTCTCTTACATGACGGTGAAGGGAATTAGAGACGCGAAAAGGATTTTTTGGTTTTGTTTAAATAGCTTTCTGTTTGTGAAAAGGCTTGTGAGTGGGGCATGTATGCATGTATGTGTATATGTATATATATTATATATATGTGTGTGTATGTATGTATGTATGTAATGTATATGTATGTGTATATGTATATGTATATATGCGTAGACTACACACACATATATATATATATGTGTATATATATATATATATATATATATATATATATATATATATATATATATATGTATATATATATATATATATATTATGTAATATATATACCTAAAATATATGTATATATTACATAAATATGGTCCTATATTTGCATATATATTATATATATATATATGCATATATACATATATGTATAAATACATATATATATACATACATTATATATACATATATATATATGAATACATAAATAAACTTCTGTACGAATGTTCTGTTTCTGTCATTCTTTCTATTCCTAAATCATTCTTTAAATCATTCAGCCCACACTCTGTTGAACGATCGAACGACTTCAATCTCAAATTGCTCATTCTTAATCTGTCGACCAGAATCTCGTGAATATTTCCAAATGGACGGGAACAGCGTTATTTATTTAGTTAAAATATTCTGTCCGTCTAGACAGTTAGTACTACGTGTCTTCTATCCTGTCCATTTGTAAAGTCCACATTTTTAAACCTCTTCTAAGAATCTGCATTTTATTTGGAAAATTTTAACTTGTTCAAAGACTGTTTAGCTCTCCAATACTCCAAACTTGTGGGGGGGAGGAGCAACCCCCCCTACACCAGCGTCCCTCCTTCACTAAAACTCTCTCACATCAATCAACACCTTCTCTCTCTCCAAACATAAATAACCCCCCACTCTCTCTCTCTCTCTCTCTCTCTCTCTCTCCTCTCTCTCTCTCTCTCTCTCTCTCTCTCTCTCTCTCTCTCTCTCTTTCTGTCCCTGAATCTAAGTAAAGGACAAGAAGTCGAAAGGCCTATCTCTCTCTCTCTCTCAAAATGTCTCCCCCCACCACCCCTCACTCTCTCCCCTACTCCTAGAAGCAGATGTTTTTAATCTGTCAATTAAATGAACCTATAAACCTCTTCTTCATTTCTCCCGTGTGAGATGCACTGGATTTTACGAATGAATCAAGTGGCAGTAAAAAGGCCTCAAACCAATATTGCTTTTGTGCTTGCGAAGGAAGATAGACGGAGAAGCTCAAATCCAAAATGGCGATTCAATTTCTCAAGCATTTCTAGGACACAGTTTTAGTTTTATACGCGCTGTAATGTTTGGAGTGCCTCGGGGTGATAAAGAATGGTAAAATTACGCTTTCCTAAGAATTTACCAGCTGTGTAAATGGTTCTTTACTGGACTGCTAACATGAGCTTATTCAAAGAAGAGAGTAAATAGTTTCTTTGATAACATCGTATGAAATCTAGACATTATGTTGATTCTAAGTCAGTATTTGGCTACTTAAGGAAATCATTTCAAATCGCCATGTTAAATATTTATTTGCATTATATATTCATTTCGTATTATGATAGTCTTCAACTTACGATATAAAAAAATTTTTGAATATATTTTCTATTTTGGGTCCTTCAATTCGATTCTTGTTTAAGAAGTCTATAATTGTTGCAAATATGTGAAATATACCTCCTGAACTCACACATTCTAAGGCTTCCCTTAGGGGTATAGTGCAGTCACATGGTGCACTGTAGACACTACTAAAGGTTGTTTGCAACGTCCATTCGGCCCTTAGCCGCATCCACTCTTTTTGCCTTTTACTTTACCTCCATTCCCACTGCCTTTCTTCTGTCTTGCTGTCCAACCACTCCAACTCCCTCTTTTCTCTGTCTTGGGAGCTGAATGGCCGAAAGTGCCCCTTCAGTGCTTGGCTTGACAGCCAAAATCTCGTAAATCAAAATCACTCAAAGACTGACTGGGGAAAATGTTTTTCCCAACTTCAAAAGCGTCTTTCTCTCTCTCTCTCTCTCTCTCTCTCTCTCTCTCTCTCTCTCTCTCTCTCTCTCTCTCTCTCCTAAATCAAATTATATTGTTTCTTTTTCTCCACGGATAAGTAAATCCTTTCTCTCTTTCTCTATTTCTCTCTTGAATGCAACAAATCTCTCTCTCTCTCTCTCTCTCTCTCTCTCTCTCTCTCTCTCTCTCTCTCTCTCTCTCTCTCTTTTTCCCCTCAAACACAAAACTCTCTTTCTCCTCGAATGCTCTCTCTCTCTCTCTCTCTCTCTCTCTCTCTCTCTCTCTCTCTCTCACACACACACACAGATCAAATTATGGTATCAGTCTCTCTTACCAAAGCTAAATAACCCCTCTCTCTCTCTCTCTCTCTCTCTCTCTCTCTCTCTCTCTCTCTCTCTCTCTCTCTCTCTCTCCTAAATCAAATTATACTCTGTTTCTCTTTCTCCACAGATAAGTTAAACCTCTCTCTCTCTCTCTCTCTCTCTCTCTCTCTCTCTCTCTCTCTCTCTCTCTCTCTCTCTCTCTCTCTTAAATCAAATTATATTCTGTTTCTCTCTCACAGATAAGTAAAACCTCTCTCTCTCTCTCTCTCTCTCTCTCTCTCTCTCTCTCTCTCTCTCTCTCTCTCTCTCTCAAACAAGTTGGACTGAGAAAGATTACATCATCTCATTAAGCAGCATTCATTAACTCTTGTACGGAACAAAATTAGTTTGCGAATTACCCAGTTGAGTGACGACGAATTCATTTTATTCCTCAAAGGTCTCGCCATCTTGAAAGGTCACTCACCTGTTTAATATATGCTGTGCATTATATATATATTCTATTTACTACTTTCTTGACGTGTATATATATATATATATATATATATATATATATATATATATATATATATATATATATATACGGTACGTAAGTATATACGGTACATATACATACAAGTAAAAAAACCAGCCGAAGTTTCCTCGGCGCAATCGAGTTTTCTGTACAGCGTATAATCAAGGCCACCGAAAACAGATCTATCTTTCGGTGGTCTCGGTATAATGCTGTATGAGCCGCGGCCCATGAAACTTTAACCACGGCACGGTGGTGTCCTATCCTATATCGTTGCCAGAAGCACGATTATGTCTAATTTTAACCTTAAATCAAATAAAAACTATAGAGGCTAGAGGGCTGCAGTTCGGCATGTTTAATGATTGGAGGGTGGATGATCAACATACCAATTTGCAGCCCTCTAGCCTCAGTAGTTTTAAGATCTGAGGGCGGACAGAAAAAGTGCGGACAGAAAAAAGTGCGGACGGACAGACAAAGCCGGCGCAATAGTTTTCTTTTACAGAAAACTAAAATGGTTAACGTATGTGTATTCGTTTGTTCGTTTCCTTAGTGACAATAACCCAGGTGATGTGACGCCAGTTTTAGTAACCATAAATCAATCAGTCAGTCCTCAGCATCTGCCGGTTATTTCCACTTTTATGCAAAGTTTTCCTGTTTATCTTCGAAAGAAGAAATGAAATTATTATTTCAAACAAAATACATCCAAAAAAATATTTTGCATTTTTAGGCATTGATTGTCATGCCGTCAATGCACCTCATGCAGTGCACTGTAGGCATTACTTCAGATTCTTTGCAGCGTCCGTTCGGTCCCTAGCTACAACATCTTTCATTCCTTTTACTGTACCTCCGTTCATATTCTCTTCCATCTTACTTTCAACCCTCTCTAATAACTGCTTCGTAGTGCAACTGCGAGGTTTTCCTCCTGTTACACCTTCTAAACCTTTCTGTCAATTTCCCTTTCAGCGTTGAATGACCTCATAGGTCCTAGCGCATGGCCTTTGGCATAATTTATATATTTCAACATAGCTATTCTTTGACCTTGTCGTTATTCCTGTTTAGATTAAACAGCTTAAGAATTGATTAAAAGAAAAAAGGTTTAACCCCGTCAGCCATCTTGGTACGTTCCTCACTACTGAGGGCTTGAATTTGTTTTAAAAAAGACTGAATTAGCAAAAATGGACAAAGGATGCTAGTATAACACTTCCATCTGACCCTTTATCTACGATTTTTTCTTCTGTGACCCCACGTGACACCGCCAAGTTAAACGGAAATAAATTCAAGCCATGTTCTCTCGAGTTGCTCATCACCTATTCAGAGAAGCCTCTCATTTTGGAAACTTTCATGAGCTTTTCTGATTAGTGATTAAGTAACTCGTAATCCAGCTAATCAGATGTGTTCAGTGCTCTTGAATAAGTCGGAGCTAATTTCACATGATTGCCACATCTGCAGAGATTCTGAGAGCTAATCTCGACACCTTGTTGAGAATCCTAAGTAATTAAACAAAAAAATTGTGAGAACTTGATTGATGATCTTGGGTTAAAAAGTAATTGATTTCTCGAGCCTAATATTGGTTAATGAGATATTAGAATAGAAATGAGAGGGATAAAGCGATTTGATTAAGAAAATGGTTTTTATCAAACACCATTTCTCGTACCTGGGTATTTTTCATGTAAAAGAAGGTTTTGGCTTTCCAGGTGTTTGGTGAAGGGTTTTCGATGTCTTTTGCAGGCTTTTCAAGTTCTGATGAATTCTTTTCAGTGTCTCTTGCAGGCTTGTCAATGTCTGCTGCAGGCTTTTTAATGTCTCTTGTGCAGGCTTTTCAGTGTCTCTTGCAGGCTTTTCAATGTCTGCTGCAGGCTTTACAATGTCTCTTGCAGGCTTTTCAATATCTGTTGCAGTCTTTTCAGTGTCTATTGCAGGCTTTTCAGTGTCTGCTGCAGGCTTTACAATATCTGTTGCAGTCTTTTCAGTGTCTATTGCAGGCCTTTCAATGTCTGTTTCAGGCTTTTCATTGTCTGCTGCAGGCTTTTCTACATCTGTTGCAGTCTTTTCAGTGTCTGTTACAGGCCTTTCAATGTCTGTTGCAGGCTTTTCAATGTCTGTTGTAGGCTTGTCAATGTCTGTTACACTCTTCCATATCTGCTGAAGGTTTTTCTATGTATGTTGCAAGCCTTTCAATATCTGTAGGAGGCTTTTCAATGTCTGTTACAGACTTCACTGTCGGTTGCAGGTTTTTCAACGTCTGTTGCAAGATTTTCAGTCGACACTGAGAGTCAACGTCAGGACACCTTGAATATCGTCACTCAGTAAAAGCCACTTGACTAGCCTCCATGACGTGGGTCAGAAGGGGTGGGAAATTTTGTAGGCCCCGAAATCATGGTGACACTGGGAATAAGGAGAGAGCGAGAGTGCCAGATATGCATGTAGTCAGGTTGACAAAGGGCGAATTTGTCAAGGTCTTTAGACCTTCAGGTCTTTAACTGCTTTCCTAATAGATTTTTCTCGAAGGGCGCCGGTGCTTGAAACTAACTGGACTCAAATGAAAATTATACTTAATGCTTGATGGTAGGTATGAGACCGTGAATTATTTTATAATTCAGAGATCTCACTGAGATCATTTCCTATTTTTAATTTATTATCAGTCTGATGTTTTCGTTCATGCAAATTCATTGCATGGAAGCAATAAAAGAAATGTTTTGTTATTACGGCTTGTAAGAGAGGATATTCAGTTGTGTGTGTGTGTATGTGTGTGTAGAACCTTGATCTCTCTCTCTCTCTTTCTCTCCTTACGTAAAGGTATACTGCTTCCTTGTGATGACTCTCTCTCTCTCTCTCTCTCTCTCTCTCTCTCTCTCTCTCTCTCTCTCTCTCTCTCTCTCTCTCTCAGTCCTAAACAGGCAAATGTTCCCGTGGCTCTCCAGCCTACAAAACAAAAGAAAATAAAATCGAGACTGAACAAAGGCCAGCAAGTAATAGCTTTCCCTCGCAGCGCGTTCAGTAACTACTTCGTACATAATTCCCTGGTGAACAAAGAGAGAGAGAGAGAGCGCGAGGTCTAAAGCATTCCGTTTGTACACACACACACACAGCCTCTCCTTCTTCCTTTCTCGGCAACTGAGCGGCCTTCGTTTGCGATTCGCTTGCAAATTGCTCGGCAAATAATCGCGTCGGCGACGCTGGAATGCGGCATTCGGCGCCTAATTTAGACGTCAATTCTTGTTTGGTTACGCGATGCTGTGTGTGTGTGTATGCGTGTGTGTGTGTGTGTGTGTGTGTGTGTGCGTGTGTGTAGTATTGTTTAGCGGTTCTTGGACTCTCTATCAGTGGTTCTCTATCTTTTTTTAGTGATGGCACATTAGCTAACGTAATCATTACCGTGGCACCATCCCAAAACATCGCATGAATTAACTTCTTATTTAATGAATAAAATTATTATCCATGCTCAAACCAAAATATACTGTACAAACAAAGAGCATATCAGAAGAATTAGAGAAACATAATTAGAGTAGACACACTGATAATAATTATATGAGGACTTCTGCAAGCTTTCTTTTTTTTTTTTACAAATGTTCACTGAGACGATCTAGCCAAGGCAAAATTCATGACAATCTTGCTGCACCCCTAGGTACTGTCTGTGGGACCCCAGAGTGTCACGGCACACAGTTTGAGAATCACTGCCTGTGTCTAGAAGTACGTGTGGATTAGTAAGTGTATTCTCACGTACCCTTTTTTGTGTTAGGTGGAATTCTGTTTTAAAAGAAAAAAAAATATATATATATGCAAGAACGTTCATGTATAATGTTTTATACAACGACATACCCCATCTTTTCTCATTAGAACAAACTTCAGCATAAATTTTCCCCCACAGATGAAACATGTGTTCCCGTCACCTTGCCACTTCTAAAGATAAAAAAACACTCGAGATTAAACGTGACTTTTATCTGAGTTAAAACTTGTACCTTCACCTTGTTTTATAATGGTCAAAGACAAGTACAACAATCATTGAGAAACAAACTTGATACAGTAAATAGAACAGTTATACATTCCTTCATGTGATTTAATAACAGAAGAAAACGATGACGTCAGAAGTCCCTATCCTCTCCCCTTCCCGGTCCTCCTCGTAACGGTTCCCCCTCCGTTCCCCCTCCCCCTGTTCTCCTTCCTAGTCCCACTCCTCCCTTCCCTTTTCTCCTTCCTGTTCCCCCTCCCCGTTCCCCTTTTCTCCTCCTGTTCCCCCTCCCCCGTTCCCCTTCCCCTCCCTGTTCCCTTTTCTATTCCCTGTTCCCCCTCCCCGTTCCCCTTTTCTCCTCCTACTCCCCCTCCCCGTTCCCCTTTCTCCTCTCTTTTCCCCTTCCCCTCCCTGTTCCCCTTTTCTCCTCCCTGTTCCCCCTCCCCGTTCCCCTGTTCTGCTCCTGTTCCCACTCCCCGTTCCCCTTTCCCCCTCCCTGTTCCCCTTCCCAATTCACTCCTTCCTGTTCCTCCCTCCTTCCCCCCCTCCCCGTTCTCCCATTTCTTTTCTCCCCCCTCTCAGTCCCCCCTTTCCTTGATCCCCTCCTCCCCATTCCCCCTTCCTGTTATCCCTCCTCATTCCCCCCTCCCCGTTCTTCTCCCCCTCCCCGTTCTCCCCTCTCTACCTCCCTCTCTGTCCCCCTCCCACTTGTCACCCAGTTATCGCGTCTTGCAATAGGTCTGCACACTGGCTCTGAAAGGTTAAACCTGTCGTTTAATCCCTCCCAGGAATTGGACCGGTCATGTTCGCGTCTCGTAGCCTAGGGACGTTCACTGAAGCGACGTTATTGCCAGAATGTCACATCGTGATTTTTAAAATTCGCGTATTGTACGCGTAGGAAGCATTCAAAATAACGAATGAGGTGGATGAAAGATGCCCTTGATAAATATCTCGTTTGGTTTTACGGAATTACTCTTTATTTATTTATATTTATTTATTTATTCATTTATTTAGTTATGGAGACTGTGTGTGTGTGTAGTCCAGGGTCTAAATTCTCTAGACCTAGGTATAGCCAGTGGTACCTACCGATCTTGGTTAGGCCTATTTACCAAAGGCATCCGTGTGGATGGTCTATCTGCACTTGGAAGATGAAAACCGCTATGGGTCCTGTTGAAGCAATGCGCACACCTCTAGGAATATTGCTCGCTGGAGGTTAATTCATCAAGGCATTGCAGGGAAATTGAGACACGCATGTGAGTCTCATTTATTCGAAAGTTAAAATTCATTTGTAATTGTCTGGTTTGATATCGATCATTATATCAAAAGCTAAAAAGACGTGGAAGTACTTGACAGATACTGCATGAATAATGTTCATCTTCTGAATAATAATAATAATAATAATAATAATAATAATAATAATAATAATAATAATAATAATAATACATTTCATCACTAACTGCTGAAAGGAAACTAGTACTATTATTTTTATCAGGTAAAACTGAGAAACAGTACTCTTACCCTGCAATTGTTTCTAATTTGGTAATTTCAAAGCATGATCTGTGTTGTCCGTGATCAAATACCGTCAGATCAAAATATGATGCAATATCGATAATACTAATGACCTTCAGTTGTAAACCTTCGAGTGGGGAAAGAATGACCAGGGATATTGACCTTGACCTTTGGATGTATTTAGCTCATTCTCGGAATAAATGAACACAGTTCAAAATGCAGTTTATTTTAAAGTCGTTGTAATTCTGTGCATCAAGACTTAGAATTTGTTATTTTTCTTTCCAGTGATGCACTTGTTCAGTTTTTGCAAGGGATTCTTACCTATGTGTCCCCTCCACTCAATCTTGATTTTAATTTCATTTTATTTTTGTATGTGTGTGAATGTCTTATCTAGCATTCATTAACTCCTAAATGATTCTAAGTGTTTGTTTGTTACCATCGTGGTTTTCAGATCTACAGATTTCTCTCTGTAGTTTTACGTAGTTTTCATTTGCTGTAGATTATTTCATTAATCCGAATTATCCTTTACGTACCACACGGCATAAAAAAAAAAACCTAAAATGAAGTAAATATTTAAGAGAGACTGTGAGATTTAATTTAAAGTTTCAAACATCCACTTCCGGATAGGAAAAGATGAGCTGGCGTTTTTTTGCTTGAATTTTATTTACCATTTTTTTTTGAGGGGAGTAATTTCCGTATAAAAACGCAGATTAAAAAAAAAAAAAGAAGAAAAACCAAGTTGAAAGGTAGGATTAAACTTCCCTTCTTTGATCCGTTAAGTGTAAACTGCCTCTGGTAGTGTAGGTTTTATTTATTTTCTTTATTTATTTAATCTTTTTTCAGTATTTTCTTCGTGTATACCTCTTCAATATATACTCTTCATTTTTGCCCGAAGTTTAACCCCGTCAGAATGCATATCTCCCTTTTCTCCGCAGGGTGCACTGTCGGCATCACTTAAGGTTGTTTGCAGCGTCCCTACGGCCCCTAGCTGCAACCCCTTTCGTTCCTTTTACTGTACCTCCTTTCATATTCTCTTTCTTCCATCTTACTTTCCACCCTCTCCTAACAGTTGTTTCATAGTGCAAGTGCGAATTTTCCACCTGTGACACCTTTAGAAACCTTTTTAATCTGAGTTTCCTTTTCAGCGTTGAATGACCTCGTAGGTCCCTGCGCTTGGCGTATGGCTGAATTTTATATTCCATTCCATTCCATTTCTCCTTTTTTCTTTAATCTAATATGCGCACCATCTTTTGTTTATTTCCTCATTTTTCAGTCAGTGTGTACACCTGAGTGTACATAAATGTACAACTCCGTCTATTCATCAGTGTACATCTGAGTGTATGCCCTCTTGCCCTTTTAGTCTGTGTATATGTGAGCGTATGCTTCTTTTCTCCCTACATGTCCGTAGCATATGTCAATGAAAATTACCATAATCTGAAGGAACCAATTTGCTCATTTCAAATGTCGAAATATGTACAACTGAATGTATGCCTCAATTCTTCTTATATGTTCGTCATTTCCTGTTCTGAGTGCAATTTAAAAGAACCCCTCCGCCCGATTTAGATGTCGAAATCTGTCTGCGCTTTGATCCTACGATGAAAACTATATCTATTTTCATTCGAATAACGTTGTTGTCATACTTACAGAGTATTCCAGCACCGTAATCTCATTTAAATGAATTCCTTTCATGTTCCACCGTTGTGCATTCATCCGGTTCACGTGAACACGTAATTATGTTTAGCTCGTGTTAAATAAAACGTTTAGTTTTCCGTTGGCTTATTTTATGATTGTATTTAGTCGTATTTGTATTTACTGAACCGATGGTTTGTTTGCGTTACATTTTGGAGGTTTTTAGATCCGAGACGAAAAAGTGTTTGAACACCGATAACCGAATTGAAAAATGATATAATGAAGAATCTTGTGGGAAGACGCGAAGACAAAGTGCATAATATATGATGATCACGGAACTGGAAGGAAAACAAAGAGATTAAAAAAGGGGAAATGCATGAATTATTGAGATGGTAATGGACAGGGAAAGAAAAGCAAAAATGACAGGAAATTCTAATGTCGACTCACTTGATTTTGCGCGAAGTGTTTTGCACCGGGGAACTAACAGGCGTGATAATCGTATCTTTAAATGCCCCAACTTTCTTAATAAAGATTTGGGAAAGTCGAAATTTCTATGAGAGCAAGGATAACTTAGCGTGTAGGACATTATCGCGCATTAAAATCCTTTTATATATATAATTAATGTTTTGCACTCTTCGTATTTATAAGAAATATGATGTACGCATATTAGAATCCTTCAGTTTGAATGCTCATTTGTTACATATTAAAACCATTTAACCTAACCGATCCAAATTTCCTATAGAATCTACTAAGTCTCTTTATTTAACATATACGTAAACTTTAAATTGCTTAGTCTTTCCAAATGCATCAGACTTTATAAATTACTTAATCTTTCTAAACGCATCAGATTCTTCCAATCACATAAACATTACTGCACATTAGAATCAATTTAGTAAACTAGTCTTTAGCTCGTATTTAAGATTCTTTTATCCAGATACATTTCTGCATGTTAGTCTATCAGCTAACATGATCATTTGCAAAGGATCACTAGAATCATCAATCCCTCTGTCTGGCTATTGGCGTACCTAAGTGTCCTTTTATCGAAATGAATATTAGTCCGTATTGAAATCTTTAATTGACTTTGCAAATTTTCCACCCGAGAATCCTTCTCTCAGGATGCCCATGCGTTTGAGTTAGAATCTTCTAATGTAAATGGTTATTTCGTGCACATTAGAATCCCTCAAGGCGGTTGATACATAGAGAATGCAAGAATCCTTTCATTCAAATATGCTCTCGTAGGGAGGGAGCGCCGTCAATTCACCTCACGCGATGCACTGTAAGCATTACTAATGGTTCTTTGGGGCGTCCCTTTGGCTAGTAACTGCAACCCCTTTCATTCGTTTTACTGTACTTCCATTCGTGTTCTCCTATCAATTGTTTGATAGCGAGAACGAGGCTCTCATGTTACACCTTTCAAACCTTTTTGCTGTCAGTTTCTGTTTCAGCGCTGAATAACCTCATAGGTCCCAGCGCTAGGCCTTTGGCCTAAATTCTATATTTCCACTTCATTCCATTCAAATATGGGAAATATTAAGAGAGGAAATAGCTCAACGAATCATTAGACCAGTATTTTTGAAAACTGAACGCCGTCTGTACCAGGTATGCTTTTCAAGAACAAGCTCCTCTCTCACTCTCTCTCTGCGTCCTATGTTTGCAGGGACTTGTCTCTTCGTAACAACAAACACTCCCCTAGAGTACTTTCCTTGTAAACATGTCCTCCTCCTTTTTTCATTTTGTCTCTAGACCCATGTCCCTCCGCAGCAACGAGAACAACAAGGAAATTGTTTGCGTTGCAAGTAAACAACAGCTCGAGATCAATTTTTTTGTTTCCACTCGACATGGGCTTTGCGCTTGTCGCCAGGTTTTTGTTTCCTGCCTCTCTCGTGTTCGCTGTCGCTGACATCGAAATATGGGCGAGAACGTTACAGTCAAAAGGAGCTAGCCGCCACCTTTAGCTGTGACACCAACTCGAAAACCCAGAAAACGAAAGAGAATTTAAATATTATAGATATACAGATTTAGCTTAGCGGGACAGAAAACCCAGAAAACGAAAGAGAATTTAAATATTGTAAATATACAGATTTAGCTCAGTAGGATAACAGACGAGGAAGTCTTCTTGGTATAAATCAGCAGGCCACTGACTTACTCGTCTGACTCAGTCGAGCACATCAGTAAACTTTGCAGGTTACCTAATGCTTGTTGATGTGCTGATGCAGCATCCGTGTATGACTGCATTTCTGTGCGCATTATTAGGCAATATCGATCAACACTGACACGCAAGCACGCATGAACGCACGCACAAACAGCTGACAAATATAATCGAGTGATCTTGAAAGCTGGGTTTGCGTCTTCGAATAAACGGAAGTTATTCCCAACAGCTGTGTGATTTAAAAGAAGAGAGAGAGAGAGAGAGAGAGAAAAAAACTAGCCAGCCATTCGTAATCTTTCTCTCCACATTTCACTCGCTTTTTTTTCTCCTACCGTTGCCTCCTCCAAAGTTTTGAAAAAGCCCAGAGACGGTCGTTTCCTTCCTTGCGTTCATTTTTCCTCTCTCTCTCTCTCTCTTTCTCTCAATGTCCACAAAAGAGAGAGGTCCTTCCGCATTGTGCCCAAAGTGGGCCGTGAGGAGAACGGAATCCACATGCCGAGAGTCCTCTGGAATGGCAGAGGCACTGATTTCGGGAATGACTGATGAGGGGAAAGGGCCCCAATGGGAGGGGATGTAGGGACCTGGGAGGGGTAGGGGGGATAGACTGCGAATGACGGAAATGAAAAAAGGAATATGCAATTCAGGGATAAGCGTCGTAGACATTAAAAAAATGTGAGGACATGCAGGTAAAGAAAAAAAGAGAATGGAATACGCATTCTTCTTCTCTGCTTCAGTCGAAAGAAAGTTGGAAAAGAAGGTAACGAGAAAGATTAAAGCAAAGGAAAAGGATATATAGGACTACAATAAGTGGAAGAGAGAGAGAGAGAGACGTACAAATGATCATTACTCATCATAAATTACCATCATCCAGTAAGTCAAATATCTGATGAATCATTCATGACATTGAAAACAGTACCAGTTTCAAAGTCTCTGTCTAGAAACATCTGGCAATAATTTTTACTCCCGGGGGTGGGGCTTCTGTCTTTGCTAAAAATCAGATCATAATGATTAAACAAAAATAACACCGTATCCACACTTCAAGACAATTCAGAAGAAGTAACGTATGCTCTCTCTCTCTCTCTCTCTCTCTCTCTCTCTCTCTCTCACACACACACACACACACACACACACACATACAAACTGTCATATAAACAGAAAAAAATTCTTTGAAAAACCGCCTTTACATTTAAACATTTCATGAGAAAGAAACCCATAATAGTAAAGCAGAATTGAAATTCTCTCTCTCTCTCTCTCTCTCTCTCTCTCTCTCTCTCTCTCTCTCTCTCTCTCTCTCTTCTTTTTCAATCAGTCCCGGTGGCATTAGGGAGGAGAAAGATGTGTGTGTGTGCATTTCTGAAACTCATCCCAAGCAAATGTTTGTACAGATCTCTCTCTCTCTCTCTCTCTCTCTCTCTCTCTCTCTCTCTCTCTCTCTCTCTCTCTCTGGCGACGTAAGATAAATATCGGATTTACAGAAATGCTTCTGATGTTTCGGTAAAGAAGAGGCGGAGGAAAGAAAGAGAAGAGAGCAAACGCAGTGACAAGGAAAATCTATTTTAGTTAGAAAATCAAAGTAGGTCTGATTACTCTTCGGCATAAAGGGAATCCTTGGGGAAATGAATGACTCGTTTTTACTGAAACCTTGTAAAGAATTGGTATCAGATATAGCGTTATTTCCCAACGCTTTTAAATGGCGGATTCGTCATTAGTGCTAATTACGTTCACTTCTACAGCTGCTGCTGCTCCTCCTGCCGTTACATCACCAATGTAGCCATCCTAGACCGTGGTAGTCATTTTCATTATTACATTCGCGTAGTTCAAGAGATCATTACCATCTCTTATTGCCGTCATTAGTGTCAGATCCGTACGCCATTTGTTTTCGGGAATTGAATTGCGAACCATTATACCCGCGAACTTCTAGCTTTATGTCGATAATCAGGTCCTCCCTGCCCCGGCGTCAAAGCCCCTTCCTCGCCCCCACCTTTCCGCCCCAAAGCCTGTTCTCCTGTTTGTTTGTCAACAACATCCGGGATCTTGATCTGATATATGCAACTGTTTACGTTGTCACTGGTAATTTTTTTCTCAACGATGGTCTAGAAATATCAAGCTTAGGCCGACCTCGTCAACTTAGCCGAACAGAGCACTTAGGCTAATGCTTCGCTTAATGCGTCTTTAGACCCAATCCGTACTGCTCGGTACCAGGGGACTCCTCATTGCTTAAATGTAGCACCATGAAATTTGGGAAAGCCTCTCTTGCTGTCCTGGTTGCCTTTCTAGATAGCGTTCTGTTTTCCTATACATTTATCTTCATATTTTTTACTTCTGTCTACATGTAGAAATACGTATCGTGGACTAAGATAAAATCTGCACGCGCAGCTGTTGTAGCTTTATAAATCTCAAATCATTTCACATAATATTCCTATCATGTAGATTTCAAGAATGTTACTGTAATGTAATTACAATGATGGTACAATAACTGATGCTCTGATTGTTTTAACTGTTTAAAAACAGTGATATCAGACAGAAGAATAAGTTATTCGTGGCAACAGAAATAAAATATAGGATGGTAGGCGTATATGCTCATTCAATAGTTTTGTGAGCAAACACATTGATATCGTGTTGTATATATAAAAAGAATAATAAAATAAAGTCCCAACTCCCATGCTTACATATACATCTGGCTCTCAGCGAAATCATTACTGCAAATCTTGCAATCTCATCCGAATGGAATGCAGGTTGGATTTCGCTTCGCCAAGTTTGAATGAAGGAGGCGATTATGAAAGCGCGTGTGTCTTCAAATCAACATCTCTGCGGTAAACTGAAGTGAAATCCGCGGTTACCTTTGGAGATGAACCACTCAGTAAACCGCACAGTTCTGAATAGATATGACGGTTTTTAAATATTCCTTGAAAGGTGGGTTCGAGTTACAGATATAATAAGATTCGGTCTAATATTACAAACGTGAATTTCTGCCATTGTTTGCAAATGACGTTCGTACAAACACAGTAATATCATTTACGGTACCTTTCCAACGTTATCAAATTGTACACTTCGGTACCTGAATGATAACGGTCTTTGTCTCATAAACAGGAAAATTCTCTTTTTGTCTGTTGGCAAACCTGAGTCTAGGGGTCCACATCAGGCGTCCTTAACCTCTTCAAACCCTAAACGTGCTGGCATAAGGCCGTTTTAAGCTAAACTATCCAAACATTAATGGAGTTTTACACACAAAACCATACGAAAGATATCATAACGTCACGACTCGCTCAGTGTAGCAACATTCTTCCTGTTTAGTTCTCAAAGGTCTCTTGGTATCAAGTGTTAAGCCATGAAATTAAATAAATAAGTAGATAAATAAACAAATGAATAAATAAATAAAAAGACGAAGGTTCAGGGTATAGTCAATGTCCAACATTGCCAAGACGAACCGTTACGCAAACTTGACGTAAGCCTCAAAGGGATTTGATGCCGGAGGAAATGGTTCTGACGGATGGTGTATTTTAGTATCGTGGCCTTCATTGTGGTCTTCATTCTCCTTCACAAAGGTTCGTAGGGTTACGTTGCTTTAGATACTATTTTTATTCATTTTCCATTAATATCCTGTTCTTAGTACTAGGGTTTATCTTAGAGTAACCTGACTTTGATCAGTGACTAGGACTAGTTAGTGATTTCCGTTGGCTGTGGGTTTAATTAAATGAGTATTCTAGTACTTATTGTAAGCTTATATATTATTTTTGTACAAAAGACGACTGCATATGAACGGGAAAAGCAATTGTATACTGAAATATACTCGCAAAAATAGCTGGGTTCAGGAAAAAACCTTTTCTGTGAGACTATTTTTTTATAGACAAAGACAAAGATTAGACCTATAGTAGTCAGTCTTATCACTAAAAATACTTTCTAATAAAAATACATTTGCATTTCACAGTAACGGTTTTCGCTGTCTTCCATCTATAACAAAATGTTTCTCGACTCAAATGTCGCGTTGCGTTTATTGCTTGAAGCCACTTTCGCGCAAAACGTCTCCTCCGTTGCTCGAATCAGTTAAGTGAGAACGGAAAAACGCCACCGGTTCTTTTTCACTTCCTCGCTTGCGGATGCAATCAAGTGTACCCCTCTTTCCTCGCTGCTTTGTTTTGTGATTTTAGTATATGTATCTATTTATTCACTCGTGCATTTATTTATTCTACCGTTTATTTGTTTATTTATTTATTTTATTTTTTCAGTTATCTATTTATTTATATATTTATTCAATTTATTTACTCATACGACTATTTATATTTATTCAATTATTTATGGATTTTTATTTATTCATGTTTATTTATTTATTTATTTATTTATTTATTTATTTATTTATTTATTTATTCAGTTATCTATTATATATTTATTCAGTTATTTATTTATTTATATTTATTTATTCAACTGTTTATTTATTTATATATTTACTCAGTTATCTATTTATTTATATATTTATTCAATTATTTATTTATTTACTTATACAACTATCTACTTACTTATATTTATTCAATTATTTATGTGTTTATTCAAATATCTATTTATGTATTTATTCAAATATCTGTTTATTTATGTATTTATTCAATTCTCTATTATTTATATATTTATTTTGGCAGATATTTCTCTATTAATCGATATATGCTTGTGAATACATGCATTAAATGATTGTATTTTTGTTTTTGTTTATTTTTTATCAGATGATTACATATCAACCGTTATTTGCAAATGATTATATGCATTGAATTTTTCTATTTTTTTATATATTTATTTTTAGCAAATAATTCTGGATAGTTAATTTCCTTCGATTAGATGCAATAAATATTTCTGTTTTATCACCTTCCATTCAAGATTTGGTATTATTATTATTATTATTATTATTATTATTATTATTATTATTATTATTATTATTTTCTATATCAGTCATCCTATTCGACTGGGTGGTATTTATGGTGTGGGGTTCCGGGTTGCATCCTGCCACCTTATAGGAGTCCATTATTATTATTATTATTATTATTATTATTATTATTATTATTATTATTATTATTATTATTATTATTATTATTATTATTCCCAACGACACAGTTTGCCTGCAATATCCAGTTGCATCTCTGTCTCGAGTGTTATTGCATCAGATTGTAACTCCAATCCGGCAAAGCGTCATGAAACCATGTTCATTAAGAGATACAATACATACAACAGTTAGAATTGGATACAATAGGTGCACACGGTGTGGACTGCGTCTAACCTCGTGTGGATGATGTTCCTGAATGGATAATGACATTGCAATGTTGCCGAAAGTTAATATTCATGGGATGATTGCAGGGAGCGGCAATATGGCGGATCAAATGTTGCATCTAATTTGTGGTGATCAACGTTCCAGATTTTATTTGTAGTTCTGTGCTTTTAATAGATTTGTTGTTGAATGTAGTAACTGGTGAGCATTTTGTCTTTGTGTTTTTGTATGATATATTTGTTTAAATACACCTGATAGTTATGCGACTCGTGTGTCCAGAGTGCAATTACTTTCTAAATACACATTTGGTAGATTGGTGGACAAGATGAGCAAAGGAACGCAGGGAGATGGGTTTCAGTGGGGGCGGGGAGAAGACGCAGAGTGTGGGGCGAGGAACTGGGGAGGGGGAAGGGGGAATGCTTGCATTTATTTCTAGATAAATAAATAAATTTTATGATCTGAACGCTCGGGAATCATAAGATAAAAAAAAATTAACTTTATAACGAACAGAAACTGTTTTTATTTGATATTCATTTTCTCCCAGTGTGATTCATACCTTTAAGACACTTATTAAGACAAACCGTTACATATATGTATTCCTTGACTGACTCTCTCTCTTTCTCTCCTGTATCTTGGCACCTTTATATAAACTTTTCTTTCGAGAATTTCAGCCTCGTAACTATCACAGGTGTCAGGTGGGAGGAGAGTGTCTCGTAAATACAATGAAACTCAGAGAAAGACACCTGCGCGTTTTGCTAAAGCACACAAGGCTACATAGGCTCGGTGTTCGCGTCAGGGACGCGTTCAGAAGCTCTGAAATGAAGACAGAAAACTGTTTTCCGTTTGTCGTTAGAGTTTGCAGTCTCCCTGAGGATGCCGTGAGATTTTCACTTCAAAAGTCCACTCGAAGATGCAATGCATTACTATCCTAATACAGATCTTGCATTTTAATAATTTACTCATACATTTTTATCTATTACTGTAACTTGTTAATTTATTTTTCTTTTTTGATAAGTGATCTCTTTCTGTATTCCTCGTTACCTTCTGTTACCTCTTTCTCATGAGCACCGTATTCTTTGGAAGCTTGAATTTCGAGTCAGTGGCCCCTGTGGTGGGCTTGTTCAATACGAATAGGGTTCATCTTCTGAATAAATAATAATAATAATAATAATAATAATAATAATAATAATAATAATAATAATAATAATAATAATGAACAAAAATTTCTTAAATTTCTTTCGGTGTGAGGTTACGAGAACGGGCAAATGGAAAAGAAGAATAGAAGGAGAATGAGAAATGTTTTGGGAGAAAACTGGAGAGTAAAACAAGAGATTTTTCCAGTAGTAGACCATCAGCGCATGACTGGAAATGAAAAGCAGCTGCCTGGAAAAGGAGGAGATTCCTGAAAAATAAAAACAAAATGGAAAAAAAATGTTTAAAATGTCTCCATTGAGGTACACACATCAATACTTCCGATGTTTTTTTTTATTTTTTCTTTATTTCACTCTTACTCCTTTTTCACTTTTTGTATAAATCTTGTTCGTTTTGGTTTTTCTCCCCGTCCGCACTTTTTCCTGTCTGCCCTCAGATCTTAAAAACTACTAAGGCTAGAGGGCTGCAAATTGGTTTGTCGATCATCCACCCTCCAATCATCAAACATACCAAATTGCAGCCCTCTAGCCTCAGTAGTTTTTATTTTATTTAAGGTTAAAGTTAGCCATAATCGTGCATCTGGCAATGATATAGGATAGGCCACCAACAGGCCGTGGTTAAAGTTGCACAGGCCGCGGCTCATTCAGCATTATACCGAGACCGCCGAAAGATAGATCTATTTTCGGTGGCCTTGATTATACGGTACACAGAAAACTCGATTGCACCGAAGAAACTCCAGCGCATCTTTTACTTGTTTCCATTCTGCTTGACGCAATGCTTCGGTATCGAGTATAACGTGATCCAGCACATAGCTTCTAGACTCATTTGACCTACTTACTTGATGTTTCAGGGTAAAATAACTCGTCCATTTCAGTATTTCTCGAGACGAGCTTTTCATTTTCCACGTTTTTTAAGTTGAAAAAACATTTTGTAAAAGAATCAAAGCATTTCTACATTAAACTTTCAATGTTCGCAACCTACTGGAACGAGCTGAATAGATTAAAAAGGCAATCAAAACACCACGAAGCAAAAAAAAAAAAAAAAAAATAAAAAATAAAAATAGAGGTAGGCAGCTAAAATTCTAAAGTTTACCGTTCAATTTCCGATTGTTATATCCATTTTCTTTTGTTGCTGTTCGCTTGTCTTCTTCTTCTTCTTCTTCTTCTTCTTCTTCTTCTTCTTCTTCTTCTTCTTCTTCTTCTTCTTCTTCTTCTCATCATTTCAAACCAATACTTCTTTACTCGACGAAGTTCCCCCTGCGTTTCTCTTTATCCATAAATGAAATTAACAATAATTATGAAATGGTTTATTACCATCATGATATAATGAAAAACTTTCTTCTTGTGATATGAGTATATTGCTTTGGTGAGATCAGAGTTCCCTTTCAACTGCTTAAAATAGCAACTAGCCTGTCATATTCTCTGGAAGAATAAGCAATTGATTTTCCTTAGTTTGGGCAAACTTTCGACTTGATAATTCACGTTTTTGACTGAATTCTCAGCTATTTTTGAGTCAGTCAGGTCACATAATTCAAATCCTTGACTGAACTAAGAATTGGATCAGTCACCGGAAAAAGAAACTGGATGCTATCGGCCTAGGACCAAGATGGGCGAAACGGTGATTAAGACGATAGTCAGGGGCTTAAAATCTTCCAGCATTTTTACAACTCCGAAATATTCTTGCCAGAAGTGGGGTTACTTAAAAGCACCTTCGACCAGATTCAAGAGAGTTTGCATCTGGTAGTGACACATCTGTATTCCCTCGGAGCAGGTGTTCTCAACCGTTGTCCCGTTGAGCAGCCATTGAGCCGTCACACCTCTGACCTACATTCACAACATTAACCTAATACCAAGTAGAAAATGGTCATTAATTAAAGCTTAATTTAATTTAGTTAACAATGTACATAATAATGAACGTAATAATCTAGTTTAGATTTTAATGACCTGATATTGCTGGTAATCAACGGCCCCATAACCATTCTCTCTCTCTCTCTCTCTCTCTCTCTCTCTCTCTCTCTCTCTCTCTCTCTCTCTTGGTAGTTTGTAAAATATAAACACTAATAGTTTTAATGTTCTCTCATGAATTGGACGACTATTTAGTTCTGGAAACACAGCAGCATATTTTGGGCGCCTTAACTTAAACTTGGAGTAAAAGAATGCAGGTGTACGTGAAGTAATTTATTTTTTTAAACATATTATTTTCGACGTTGCCCCAATATTCACTGATCGAGTGAGTCAGTTCACAATAGTATTAGATCGTAGATAGTTATGATTGTAAGTCATGTGATTGAATAAAGTATGAATAAAATTAGTAAGCACGCTTTCCTCATCACTGTCTCACTCAACAAATAGATAGACCGAACCATTGTTTGTTTACTAGGGGCAGCTGAATCATCATGAAATTAAGATAAAAATTAACAGAAGGACGGCAAAGACATCAGCTAAATGAGGCTGTTTAAAGAATATCGATATCTGTTGATAATAAGGGGATATTTAAAACCAAAGAGGTATGACTGGAGTGAGCTTGGTCTCTGCTTTCCCCTGTGAGCCCTTAGCATGCTCATTTGGGAGGCTTCGTTCATAAGCCACTAATGTGGAAAGTTTTCTTTTGTAAACTTCGCCTGTTTTCAGCTGAGCTCTCATAGGTCTAGTGTTCGTGAATTATGAAGATATGAAGTTACGCAAGGAAAAGTTTTTGGATTTTTTTCAGGAAATTAATTAGAAAACTTTTACATATATTTTTTAATTTCTAATTTGTGTACGTAGCATTTTCTTTATTGTTATTATTATTATTCCTCATATGGAGACCAAAAATGTTATTTGTGTCCTTCAGGCCTGGGCTATATGCAGACCTGTTCTCAATTGTCTCCACTCTGTATACTTTAAGGAAAAAATAAGTATTAAAGAAAATGAGGTATCCGACGAAGAAATTCGTACATCAATAATCCGTTGAGCACTTTTCACGAAAATTACCTGTAGCCCCCCAAAACATTGTTATTATTATTATTATTATTATTATTATTATTATTATTATTATTATTATTATTATTATTATTATTATTATTATTGCTTTTGTACACATATTCGTGCACTTTAAATCTTAACAACCATTAATTTTCTGTAAAGGCTCGAGAAAAGGGGAAAGGAAAAGATAATGTTGCAATCCGTTACAAAAAAAAATGAAAAAATTATATGATTATAAATGACAGACTATAACAAACCACTTATGACTGAATGTAACATACCTGCCAAAAATGTCAAATATAGACTCGTTTAGCAACACCAACAGGTCCTCAAAGTTGCCAAACATATGAATAACTCATCCAAAATAATCCAGTCTCATATCGAATGAACGATATGATATAGAAATGAGTTCATTTGACAGCTAAACTTGACGGGGAATGAGACTAGCATCGCCGAGTGTCGGTTGTAGGAACAACCGTTCAGCAGTTGGAAGTTCCAGTCTTGATTCGGGGTACAAATCGATCCGTTTTGATAATCCCACTTCTTTCATACTGTGTAATATTGCAGTCTATAAGCAGCCTGAAATGTAATGCATCGCGTTACCTTGCTAAACTAAGACAGGTCCGTAAAACCAAAGCAACGTATAGTTTCTCTGCCCGTTTACTGTCAGTCTACTCCTCACCTGTGTTGTGCACGCTACTTTCGTCATCCTTTCTGTGGCTAACATTTCCTTTTTAGTCTGTAGCTTTTATCCCATTTAATGGAGGATTTGGTTACTCGTGTTAGGATGCTGGTAAGTACTGTGGATCAGTGTAGTTATTAATCTGGTTGGTTATATCTTCACCGGCGAATATTTGTGTAGAAAGGTGGTCGTTGTCCATTCGAATATGCATGGATTACCTTATTCATTGGCTTTGCATAGCTGCGTAAGTTTATTAGATTTTTTTTTTGCGATTTCGTAAATCAGCGTTGCGTCTATTTTGGCTTCGTCCTCTGCGAGAAGTTTTTGGAATATTTAAAGGGCTGTCGACCGCCATTGCTTTAGTGTTGTTTTTGCGTTCAGGTAAATTTATTAATGTAATTTGGATATAATCTGCTACTGTTAAGTAATTCTGCATATGTGCAAGTGTCTTGGTATTTTCTTAATAGTTTTGCCAGTAAGTTCGGTTGAAGGAAAATACAGAATTTTTAGGGTAATATGGTACATAGGCCGGGTACTCCCAAGGTTGCTGTTGTTAGATCCTTATATGAGTGAAATTCATAACTTCCTGTAACTAATACTCAAGGATATGTCGAGTCGATGATGATCTTGGTGTCATAGCATGATGGATCAGACTATGAACAGTAAAAGGAGGCATTTAATTTAGTTTCCGAAGAGGTCTGGGCAACTGCTGGGTTATAGTGTGGCGAGAGATAACGAGCAAGCGTTATGCCGCGACCAACTATGAAGTTCTTAATTTGGACAAAGGCATTGATGCTGTTTGTAACTGGGAAGTTCCAGGGTGATTCTAAACTCTCGGAAACTTCCCTCCCCACCTCCCACATTCATTGAAATTCCTAGTTTAATATTTATAATGCTAAGTTCTGTGGACGGAAAATGAACTGCAAACTGTTTGACGGTGGCAGTTAAACCTCATTGGGTAAGTTACCTACTTTCGATGTAGATATTGTTTAATCTTAAAATATTCTCAAATAACTCCCAATATTTGAAATTTCAGACAGCATTGACTAGCTAATTTAGCTTTTGGTAGGGAGCGGGACACAGTCTCATAGTTAAAAAGTATATGATAATTGGTTGAAAGCAGACAAGGTCTTATCAGTGACGTGAGGGTTCTAAGACTGAGCTCTGCAAAATGAATTCTGTAAATTGGTGGGGACTGATCCAGGTTCTTCGTGCTGTTGAATCTAAGCCTATATGAAGTGAATGGTTACGGAACAAATTATGTAGCCATTCTGTAGTGTGTGCTGTAGGCCTAATCGAGATCTAATAGCAGCTGCAGATCGGTTATCTCCTCAACTCGTAACCTACTTGTGGAGCTCTCTCTCTCTCTCTCTCTCTCTCTCTCTCTCTCTCTCTCTCTCTCTCTCTCTCTCTCTCTCTCTCTCTCTCTCTCTCTCTCTCTCGCGAAACAAATCTGATTAATCGAGATTTCGTCTTATGAAGCAGCGGACGCACTAACTTTTAGACTGTTCGGGAATTTCATCCCGAAGCGCTCTTTCCAGTGACGATAAATTAATTTTGTACTTCAAAGTTCTTAATCATTTCGCGTCACTTCTTTTTTGAAAGGTCACATGGCCGTTTATTGCGTATATTATATGAATGTGTATCTTATTGCTATCGTTACTTACATGTATACATACGACATAAATACATAATTAAGAAAAAGGTAAAGATATTTGCTGTCACTCATAGCCTATACGTTAAGCGTCTGCTCATTATCGAAGGTTTATATAACATCATTTCGCACTTCTCATATTCGAAAGGAATTTAGTCAAGAACATATAAAAGCAAGGGTTAAACCAGTCGGCCTTCTCAGGGCTTTCCTCATCACAAAAACCATAAACTTTTCTTGAAGACTTTATTTAAAAGGGATATTCTTGAGAAGTCTGCTTCCGGCTTAAAGGGATTACTTTTGTTACGTTGATTACTTTTGTCATGATGACATTTCAACGCATGAAATGGGACGTGAAGTATTTCCCTGCATGATCTTTGCGTATGTAAACTTGCGTTACTACATATATATAAACAAATGTTTTCAGGGACGATCTCAGGTGTATATCTTATTCAGGGCTCAGTTGCTGTTCTTCGTATAGCTTTGTGAAAACTTGAGCTGTTCTCTTTAATCTACGTCATCAGGGACGTTCACTGTTCTTGGTAGGGCATGGCTGCTTTCATAAATGTGATATGTAGTAACATCGAGAGAAATAAATAATTTAAAAAACTTAGACCTGACAAGAGCAATTGCAAATATTGCTATCATCCTCAAGACTCATTACTGGTTAGATTCTAAAGCGGAAATTACAGACATAAATAAAAAAATTTAAAAATTCAGTATTACAGCTATCCATTTTCATATACCTACGTAATTGTTAGTAATTTTTAGTAAAAATAAACTTTCTAATGTCCCAACTTCTTGACTTTACATTGACCAAAGAATCTGTCCTGTTGTGTATGTCAATGGACATTGTACAGTGATACCGGGAGGCATTTTCCCCGGGATGTAACCAAGCACCGGGACCCTTCCCTGAAAAAAAGCGGTACGCCATATCTTAAAAACTATCCCACAGAATTTTCTTGAAAATAATCTCATTATGTTTCCCACACCCAAATTACTCTCAAAACATATTTAACAAAACGGAACGCAACCTAACCTAACCTAGGCATGGCAAAAAAACCGGGCTGGTGCAATACTAGCATAAATCTCAGGAATTTGCTACAGGATATCGAGAATCCTTAGAAAAAAAATTGTAATAAATTCAGAGAAAAGCTTGATTAAAACTGGCTAAGGGTATGCGGTAAGCAGCTCTGCATCGTGGACAACTGTAAGCAAAACTGGGTACTGTGGTACACCTGAAATCAGATTTGCCTGGTATTTGTACTGATGACTGCAGGGATGTCTTTTAATCACTTTGTCGGTAATGTAAGGTCCTCATTGGCTATATGAAATTTAAAATTTTCTTGTAGGGCACCACAGTCTTCAGTAGAAAACGGGTTTTTCCTAATTAGCTGGATACAATATTTTATGCACGTAGGTGGAAAATAATCCTCGAAAACTTTTTTTTTTCTCTCAGATGTTAGGTTTATAATTCCTACATCTCGCTGAGATTACCTACTAAGTAACTAAGATTTTAATTTATTTGTATATGAAACTTCCCCTCATGCATATTCACTGCTTGGATGTATTACATAGATATTATTACCACTTGTACGAAAAAATTAGCCGTGAGTGTACATGAATGTGTTGCATAGAACTGTGCAATAGATTTGGTATCACGAAAATCTTACCATCATCATCCGTGAACCGGTATCATGAGGACGTTTACTTAAAAAAAAATAAGGCTACGCTGGATGGTTGTACGAGTATATGGAATTTTAAAATATCTGATTTTAAGATTTCTGATTAATTGCTGAATGACCTTACCACCCAGGTGCTTGGCTTGGAACTAAAATTTCATTATCCAATCCACTTCGAAGGTATTTGGCTGTAAGATTATACTATGTTTTGTTTCTCAAATTTTTTAGGCATTCCCTTTTTTTCGAGTCTTTTAAAGAAGATTCATGGCCTTGGCATATAGTGCTAAGTTGTTTCAGTGATCGACCAATGTGGTTGATAGTTTTTCAAAATGATTTTTCACTTTAGATTAATTGTTTCCTGATGCGTCCTTATTTTTTTTTTTTTTTTTTTTTTTAGGCCAGGTTAAAACTCTTTGTAATTAGAATTTGTTGCCATGGGTTAGGAATTCTCTTAGAATGCTTGGCTCCTCTTGTTGATATGCAATCCTACTAACTAAGTTTAGGTCTACAGTATATATATTGTGAATGGAAGTGTGATATACAGTACTGCTCATATGAGGTGGTTTCAGCTCCCATCTTTGAACTGCTGTTCTGTGGAATGGTAGGGAATGCGGATTCCAGGCTTAACGCCAAGCACTTGAACCCAGTGGGTCATTCAGGGCAATTTTATTCTGTTCCTCATATATGTGTGCTAGTCCATAGCTGTATTTCCTTGTTAAGGTCATTTTATGTGTATGTCCATTCACAGCATTGTTTGCAATGTGAACATATAGGTTTAAATGGTCTTAGTCTCCTTATGTCCTTTAATTTTGACTGTAAAGTTTGTACCTTGAATTTGATTTTGACGATTGCTACAGTCTTTAGGTCGACCTCTGTGAATTTCTTTCATTTCAGGGTCACAAAAAGTGTTGTAACAGAGACACGAGGACTGAGTACGTTTCTGCCTATATTTCCTCTTGCATCTGAGGAAGATTAACGTAAGTGTTTGGTTATATTTACTTAAATGCCAGAATTTCTTTGATATTTAAGTAGGTTTCTGACTGATTTTTTGTGACTTGATCAGTGACTTTTCCGTTTTAAGACTGTTTTATGGGACATTTCATTGACAGTTTATGCTCTAGATTGGTTGAATACTCTCTCCCCCATTGTCTTTAGGACTGAAAATATTGTCCACGTAAGAAGACCAGAAGAGTTTCAGCTTTTCTCCTTTGTGCCTCAACTATAATACTTGCAAGCCTCAGGAGTTATTGATTACTTTTCCTTGTGTGTTTCCAGTTTGTTACCTTCCTTTAAATTTTTATCCATAATACTAAGAAAAACAAATTTTCCAGGTTGGACTACTTCCTGCCTAAGGGGTCTCATTACCAGGGAAGGAACTGAAGTGCAATTTTCCAATAAACTGCTACGATTGAGATTGCCTGAAAATCCACCAGGGTTACAACATCAAGACAGGACCAAGAATTGATAGAAAGATTTGAGGCAAGTATTTCACTTCGTCCAACTGTGTCAGCTACCCAAATTTTATAGGCGAGGAGGCATGCTGTCGAGTCCTATCCTTCACATTCTAAGAACACAATACTCTAGTCTGTTTGTAACATGCTTGTGTTTGTAACAAATGGTCAGTCCTGACAGCAGAAGAGAAAATGGAATATGAAAAGGTTAGAAGGCCTAGCTAACTTAGTTTTTGAGTAATTACCTAGGTACTAAGAGTCTGGAGACAAAAGGACTGAGTACATTTGTGTCCATTTCCAATTGGTTCTGAAGATTTACCATTCCTTGGGTATAACATGTATCATGTTGGTTACATTTACTTTGGTGCCAGTAATTTCCTTGATATTTAGGTAGATTCGACCCTTTTTGCAACCTTTTGGATCAGTCACACTTTTATTTTAAACTTGCAACCTTTTGGATCAACCACACTTTTATTTTAAACTTTATTTTTATGAAATATTTCATTGACAGTTTATGTTTTAGACTGACTAAATAGAGTCTGGCTAAATATAGTCTTTCCTTTGTATTCAGGACTAACTTTTTAAGTTGAAGGATGTCGCCAATTACTTTTTATTATTATTGTATTATTATTATTATTATATGGCTCAAAAGTCATGAGCTTTCAGTCTGCTTACAGAGGAATTATTTATTACCTTCTACCATGACAGTTCTAGTTTGTCACTTTGTTTTAAGTTTTTATCCATAATGAAGAGAGTTTTGACAGGTTGGGCTACATCCCTCTAAGCCTAAAGGGAAGGAACTTAAATTTTTGTTTTCTAATAAACAGCTACTGTTGAGATCCACCTGAAAATTCACCAGAGTTGCACCATCAAGATTGGACCCAACACTGATGGCAAGATTTGCGGCAAATGTTTTGTCTTGCCTGACCATTTCAGCTGCTCAGATTCTACGAGGCCAGAGGCGTGCCATCTAATCTCGCCCTCCACATTCTAAGGATACTCCAGGCTGTACATGGTACTACAAGTTTGTGTCATTAACAAATGGTCAGTTCTGACAGCAGGGGAGAAAATGGAGCATGAAAAGGTAAGGAAGCCTTGCTAATTAGTTTAGAGTAATTACCTAGGTGCTAGGAATCTGGAGGGAGGATGAAGATGATGCATTCAATTTGCTTATTGCCAGCAGACAGTCTACAAGTGATGTGGTATTTGTGTGCAGGGGCTGCAATATATTTCATTCATGTATCTCTCACTCATAACTACATAAATTTTGTGACTTGGTTTAATTTACCCCAGAGATGTTGCCCAGATTACTAATTATCTCAGTTTGGTGTCTTATCTGAAACCAGGATCTTAATGCCCTACCATAAGCATGATGAATCTTGATTTAGGGGTCTTAATACTTGGAATGACAAGATACTGGTAAAGGTTTGTTTTTAACATCTTTCCATTTTTAAGTCAGTAAAATGGTTCATGCCTAGGTTACCTGAGTACTTTTATTTTGACATGAACAAGATGCATTCAGACAATGCAAGGCACTGAGAAAAAAGGTCAGATGGTTGAACAAGGAGCATTGTGGATGGCGATGGATAAAATGTCTATGGATGACAGAAGCTAAGCTAAGATTGCCACAGGAGCAGCTGGAACAGCTGAGGAATAAGATGGGAACAAGTGGCTGTTGTTGCAGAGAAATAGCCTGTGCAGGAAAGTGAGATTGCTAAAGTGCCAAGGACAAGAGAAGAGAGCACAAAAAGCTGTCGGAGTAAGCCACCAAGAGCAAGGTAGCTATTGTAATAAGCCCTTGGAAAGAGACACTGCAAGAATAGACAGGTATTGGACACAAGGACAACTTTAGTTACATTCTCAAGTAATAATTAATATTGTTTTGCCATAAAATACTTGTCACAAAAAGGGAAGTAAAATTTTATGTATCTGTTGCTTTCTCTGATAGATTTTTGGGTGGGGAAAAGTAATTTTTGCTCAAGATCACTTTCAGAATAGCATTCAGATTACATACTTGGTAAAGAATGGGAACTAAAGTTGCTAGTTAATTCCTGAGGAAAATTAACTTAAGGCCAGACACATTGCTGTGTCCCCATACATGTATTTTCTTTACATATGATAAAACTGAGGGCACAGTTGCCTCAGAAAGACCTAGGAGACTACTGCTAACATTACCAAAGTTAGTGAATGTTGAGACAGTCAGGCTACCATAAACCAGTCTTATGATCATGGAATGTACCAACTTTATCACAAAAGGAGCTATTTCCTGTAAGTCAGTAATGGTTTTTTTTTTTTTTTTTTGAAGCAGACAGTAAGTGTGAAGCATTACTCGGTGAAACACTGCACCTATTTCTGGTTATATATATTCACTAATCATTTTGGATTAATATTTTCTTTAAATTTTCAGCTGGAGTCCTTTATGAACTGTGTCAACAAACTATGAACTCAAGAGGGCTCCAATAGAAAACCAGCTTGCAGAGGGACAAGTTATAAGAAAAGAGGTTAAACAAATAAGGGAATAGAAATTAAACAAATACACCTGAAGTTGACTGAAAAAAGAAATTAATTTGCATCTTACTTAAACATTTGGAGATCAGAAGATTCCACAAATGCACTAGGTAAGCTATATTCCACATTTTAGTTGTAGACTAGATAAAACTCCTAGCAAACAGAGTAGTATTAAACTTGATGCTAGGAAACTGCACATTGCAACAGAAAGGCCTGCTTAGTGTACCAATTTCCATAAGTTTTCATAGTACTGTGTTGATTTGCACACTGCAACTGAAAGACCTGCTTAGTGTACTGATTTCCATAAGTTTCCATAGTACTGTGCTGATTAATTTTCCAGTATGCTTTGTGCTTTCGTAAATGTTTTTTCCTTTTAGAAAATTCTTTCATGTAAGAGTGTATACAACAGATTATGCAGAGTAACTTAAATTTCTCACACATATACTTTTCAAGGATCAAGTTTTTCAAAACGTGCAAACATCTGTTGTTCTTGCAGCATTCTTGATAAGTTCTCATACATACACTTTTCAAGGATCAACTTTTTCAAAACTTGCAAACATCTGTTGTTCTTGCAGCATCCTTGATACTTGCCAGGACTTTGGTTTTCCATTGCTGATATGGATTGCAACTATGACACTTCAGCTGGAAATATTGCTTGGTGTTAGCAAATTCTGCCTGGAAATGAATGGGATCTTTTAGACATGGCAACTTTCCAGATAAATGTCGGCAAAAACACTCAAGTTGCTTATTGACCCCCCTTTTTTTTTTATTAAGTTCGTAAGTTCATATTTTTATATAATAGTGAACTAAATGTAGGCTTGCCTTGGTCTGAATGTGAAAGAGCATTTTAATTTGACATTCTTTTTTAGTGTAGTGTTATATAGCATTGGTAAATCCATACAGGTCATTCCCAACGCATGTTCCTTGTAATGATATCCATTTTGGGTACAGCAATTGAAGAATGACTTTCTAAGAAGCCTTTTCATTCTTTAGTCTAAAGAACTTGGCATAAATATAATGCTGTAGTTGTACATAATTCCATCATGTTACACACAATATAACAAGAATGTTGTGGTTATTTTAATGTTCCACGTTAACAGAATTCCCAACGCAAATAGAGAAGATACCAGTACCTGTATTAGCAAACACTAATCCCAATTACTTGAAGTATTATAATTTAATATTGAAGCTAAAGGTATTTGCATAGCGACGGATCTCCTTTTTGTTTTGTTAGGGGAATTGTACACTGTATGTTTCCATAACTGGGAATAACTTGTAAACCTGAATGAATTTTAATAGTACAGTAATATAATTTCAATTAACCTTCATACCTAATACAGCTAAGGTGCAGCTGGAAAGGCAAGATTTACCCTATGGAGTCTGGAAACTGATGGAGCAGCCAAGGTAGAGCCACTGTAGCTGGTTAAGCTGTTGGTATGACCCAAGTTGAGCAGCCAGGCACTAGATTGAAGAAACTCCTGCCAGGTGGAGGGAAAAAATACCCAGGTCTACTGATGCCCCAGCCAAGCCAACTCCTCTTTCTACTATTCCTCTGGAGAGAAGAAGTGTTAGAGATGGAGGTAGGAGTCAGAATCTTATGTTGTTTATTCGTGGGAATGCCATGTCTGGGGCTCCTAATATTAGGGGTACTAGTCAATTACCGAAGCCGCCAATTATGATTGGCATAACTATGAAAAAAATTATTACGAATGCGTGGGCAGTGACAATTACGTTGTAGATTTGGTCATTTCCGATTAGTCTACCTGGTTGTCCTAACTCGGCTCGAATTAAGAGTCTAGGGAATAAGTATGAGCCACCTGGAGCCTGGAAAGAGCAGCAATGGCATACTCCAAGCTGTTGTGGGCGCAGAAGCAGATTTAACAGCAGAGGATGAGCCAGAAGGGGCATGTGAAGCTGCTTGGATAAATATAACTGTTGGTGCGGCACAGAATTGGCAAGAGAATGTGGAAAATTCTGGGACAGTATCTGTTGCCAAATAGGTGGTAAAATTAAGGACCAAGGAGCAGTAGTTTCAGGGGTGAGGTAGAAGGTCAGTTAATTGATTGCCCAAAGCTGTTTAATAACAGCAGAGGAATTGCTGAAAATACAAAGAATTTACTTGGAACACTAAAGAACAGCTATCATTTCCTTGGAAGTGCTGGGATAAAATGGCAGGAGGCAGCCTTATGGGATGAGCTATAAGTCAAACCAAGGAGCCTAAGGTTCCAAAGTTGCTTGGATGGCCAAGGATTGGATTTTAAAGTGATGACCGGGGAAAAAAATGCTATTAAAATAATCAAACAATAGACTAATAGAGGTAACAAAAGTTGCCTCTGTTGGTCTATTTGATTTTGTAATAGCATTTTTTCCCCCTAATCATTCATTCATCACTTTCAAACCCAATCCTTGACCATTCAAGCAGCTCAGTTTGACTTACTAACTCATCCCATAAGGCTGTCTCCTGCCACTTCATCCCAGCACTTCAGAAGACAGTAGCAATTACTTTATTGTTCCAAGTATTTTCCCCTGTTCTGCCAACAATTTCCTCTGCTATTAATCAAATATGGGCTATTAATTAACTGACCTTTTACTCCATCCCTGAAGCTTCTGCTTCTTGGTCCTTAATCTAATTACCTTTGTGGCCACAGCAGATGCTGTTGCTACTACATCAGGAAGCAGGACCGTGATCCACTGTGAACTGCTGTTGCTATTTATAGAGTAAACAACTAATAAGCAGCAAGGAGAACACTAGAAGTTATGGCTACCACAACAAGCAGGGCAACAATAGCTGCTAATGCCACAACCAGGAGCAGGATAGTGGCAACAACAATCAGCTTGGTCAGCAGGTTGAGGCTGTTGTAGACTAAGAGAGTTACTACTGCAGCTGTATCAAGAAGAAGGGACAAATAAGATTTACTCTTGTTGCCATATTGAGAATTAGCAGGGACAAATAAGATTTACTGCTGTTGCCATATTGAGAATTAGTGAGTTGATGCTGTTCCCACAAAGAACCACAGGAGCTACTGCTACTAAAAGCAGCCAGAGAGCTACTATGGGCATAGTTGATGTTACTCCCACAGAGAACCACAGACTGCTACTACAAGCAGCCAGAGAGATACTATGGGCATACAAATTGATATGTTTGTGATGTTGCTGCAGGGATGGTGGTGACTGGTGTGTTGCAATGAGCAGATGCTGCTGCTGTAAGGAACAGGGCTAGTGGGAGGATCTACTGCCACTATCAGCTACACAGCTGTGTCTGCTGCTTTGAGTAGCAGAGCCTAAAGGAGAAACTTAAAACTGTTACTAGTTACTTCAATAGCAGCAACTGCAGTCTTTTTGTCTACAAGATATGAAAGCTGTTGTTATTGTTTCATCTCCCACAGTGTGAAACATGGATGATGAGAGGTGGTTTCCAAATTCTGCAGCAGAGATGACAGGGGTTTTGCTGCGGTTGCTGGAAGATGATGCAAGGATGATGAGAGCTGCATCAAGAGGCAGGAATGATGGGAACTACCACTGTTACAAGCAGCAGGGAGGATGAGAACTACTACTGCTGCTACCACAAGAATTAAAGACAACAGGGGTCACTTACTGCTGCTGTTGCTGCAGTGAGCAACATGGATTATGGGAGTTATTGTTGCTACATAAGCAGCATGGATGAAGTAAGCTGGTTTTACTGCTCCCACAATGATCAGAAGAGATGATAGGAGTTGCTGCTCTTGCGCATCAAGAAGTACGGACAGAGAGAGATGCTGGTGTTGCTGCACTGAAGTGGTGATAGAAGCTGCTGATGTTGATTCCAAGAGCACCTTTCTTAAAACAGCTGCAAAAGGAATAGAGGGAACAGGAAGGCTTGCTGGTGTCACCACAACAAGCATTCAGGTCTTAGGACAGCTGCTGCTATCAACAGCCAGGAGAGAGGATGGAAATGCTGCCACTGCAGCTACAAGCTACAATCATGATGGGAGCTGCTGCTGTTTGCTGCCACAAGGAGCAACAAGGACAGTAGCTGCTGCTTTAAGGAGTGGCAGGGACACAAGGAATCTCCCACAAGGAGCAGCAGGGATGATGAGAGCTTCTGTTGCCACTACAGTACAAGAAGCAGCAGGAATGACAGGAGCTGCTCCTGCCATATGGAGAGGCAGGGATGAAGGAAATGCCTATTGTTGCTACTGCAGAGTGGCTGGGATGAGAGGAGCTGCTGCTACTACCAAGAGCATCAGGGACAACCAGAGCTGCTGCTGCAAGATGATGGGACAACTGTTGCTGCTGCCATAAGGATGATAGGAGCTGTTGCTATCTGCTGTTGTCACAAGGAGAAGCAGGAATAATGAGAGTCTGCTGTCACAAGAAACAGCAGATATAAAGGCTACGTCTGCTGCTGTAAGGAGTGATAAGGATAATGGAAATGTCTGTTGCGATTATTGCTGCAAGAAGCAGCAGGGATGACTGACATTCTGTTGCTGAGTGGCAGCAACAGAAACATATACAACTGTTGTTGAAATGGAAGGGTTGATGATAGCTGCTGGTGCTGACAGGAACTCTGATGATGATGGGAACTGCTGTTGCTGCAGCTACAAGGAAAGGAAAATAAAAGGATCTGTTGCTGCTGGAAGGAATGGCAAGAATAACAGGAACTACTACTGCTGCAGCAGCAAGTAGTGGCTGGGACAGGAAATGCTTCCTGCTTTTGGAGCTACAGGGATGATGGAAACTGCTGCTAAAAAGTGGCAGGCATGATGAGAGCTGCTGCTGCAGCAAAGAGCAGCAGGGGAGACAAAAATTGCTTCTGCTGCCAAGATAGACAATGAGAGTTGCTGCAACTGCAATAATAAGCACAAAGAATAACACAGACTTGCAGCTGCTAGGAAAAGCACCATCACAAAATCAACACTAAACCTCTGCAGCTCCCTCTCAACATGAGAAGTATTGTATACTACAGAGTTGCTGCTGTTACTTGCAGTGAAATGCAGGGAGGATGAGAGCTGCTGCTGCTGCCACTTCAAGAAGCAGGGAGGATGAACTACTGCTGCTCTCACAATGAGTGGTAAAAATTTTAAGCTCCTTTTGCTGCTGTTGCAATGTGCAACAAAGATGATGGGGATACTGCACAAACAGTATGGATGATGCAAACTGGTGTTGTATATTGCATCTTCCATACTGCTGATGCAGTAACACCATCATCCTTGTTCATTGCAATAGCAGCAAAAGGGAGCTTTGAAGTCTTAACCACTCATTGTGAAAGCAGCATCAATACCTCATCTTCCCTGCTACATGTAATGGCAGTAGCAGCTTTCATCATCCCTACATCTTACTGTAACAGCAGCAACTCTGCAGTAATATAACTTCCCAAGAAGATGGAAGAACAGCAGTGGCAAACCTGTCACGCCTACAAGAGCAATAAATATAACAGATGTTGATATCAACAAGTGGCCAGGGCTTACAGAAGCTGCTTTTATGAGTAACCAGGACGATAGAAGGTAGTGCTGCCACTGCAGCTACTTACGATGGGACGTGATGTAGCCACTGCTTGGAGCTAAAGGAACAACAGAAGCTACTGATGAGGCTGCAAGCAGCACTATAAAGATGACAAAGCTGATGCTACTTGCCACTGGCAGTGGTGATCACAGGGAGTTGCTGATGTAGCTGCATGGAGTTGGTTGGGATGGCAGGAGCTGCTACAGCCACAAGGAGAAGCAGAGTTGCTGCTGCTACAATAAGCAGCAGGGACGACGAAAGCTGTCCCTTCACCCAGAGAGAGGAGGAGGGATAATAATTTCGCTGCTGATGCACAGATGACGGGAACTGCTGCTCCTCCATTAAAAGGCATGGACAACTATAGCTGCTACTGCAATGGGCAGCCAGACAGAATTTACTGCAGCCATCATAGGGTACTGCTACTGTCAGCCTGCTACTGTTGCTGCCTCTACAGGTATTCTGGAGCCGATGCTGTTACTCTTACAACCAGCTGGTAGGTACTGTTGGCACAAATGCGCATTTAAGTGTTTATCAGTTGAAGAAAAGCTAGAGAAGTTAGACTTCAGTGATTCATTAAATATTCAGAGTGGAAAGATGAACAGAGTATTCAACTCTTGAATACAAATATGGCCAACTTAAAAATTGCTTACGAACAATTTCTTAAAATGGTTCATTTGTAAAATTACCAACTGTACTGAAGACCATTCTGATAGGGCGAAGACAAAACATTACAGCCCTATCACACACCTGAAAACATTTTTAAGAACCACTTTCCTTTTTCAGATCCTATTTCCACACTGTACTTCTGTACTTATTCAAAAGGCAAGGCAGGGGAAGACTGGGACTACACACCTGAAATAGAGAAGAGCAAACAGATAAGTTTGTGATTAGTCTTGTTCATTAGAGGTAAATTAAACTTGACAAAATTTGGATTTCAGGTTTATTAATATGACCTTCAGATTCACAGTATTTACAAAATGATCATCCACAGGTCCAAGTAGTATAGAAGTGGTTATTTGTGCTAAAATATCACATACTGCCAAAGCCATTGCAATGCTTTTGATTGATTTGGTAACATGTAGGAGTGTTCCTTGCACACAGCCACTACAATGTCAAGAGCATTTACACATCATGCAGATTTCCACAACCTTAAAACATTATCACAGAATGGAGTTATCTTGAGATTGAGTTAATTACCACCTGCCATTTAATTCTTTCTAAATGCCACAATCCAGGCCTAATGTTACCAAACCAAAGTTTCACAGACTCTGACACAAAAAATTGAGGAAAATCGTCACTTCCTATCTTAAGCAATGAAATCAATTTTGAGAAAACTTCTGTCATTAAGACTATGAAAATGTATTCACAATGTAACTGTATACAAAACTGGGAAGCCATACTCTGCCCTTCAAGAAAATCTGGGAACTAAGATATCTACATATCTTACAAATTGCAAAGATTGAGAAACAAATTTTTAATGCTGTAAAATACTGCTGTGACTTGAAACATCAATTTGAGCTTTTGAGTAAAAAAGAGATCTAGATAACTTCAATTGATCTTGCGGCCATATACCATCCTCTTTCTTAATGTATTTTACATTGCCATCTTCAAAAGAGCATTATGAATAGCATTCCACTGATCTCATAAGCCTAACAGCACTAAATGCAATCAAAATAGTTAATCCAGGGCCCAGTGTGTCATGTCAAATCTTTAACTTGTTGGTAATCCAGATTACCTCAAAGTAACACCTCATATTACATGATATAATCACAGCCTTTTGAAAAAAAAGTTTCTTTTATACCAACAAGCATATATCATTAACAGACTCAAGGTTCCCCATCCACAAAGTTTGGCTTTTGCAATTGTCATCTGAGTTTGACATTCCAAATGTGTGCGAAAACAATCATTTGAGGCTAATTATGTTGGTCTTGTAAGATACTGAAAAATATAAAAGCAATTTCATTAACTGACAATGAAAAATTCTAAAAACTTCAAACACAGCCCAAATACTGTCAAGATTGGGAAAAAAAATATACAGACTGAATGGGAAAAAATATACACACGCATCCATCTGAAGTATTAAATGTTGGACATTCCAAATATTACAAAATAATAGCTGAGAAAATACCAGATATCCTGCTGGTTTCATTGAATTTCAACTTCAATCTTACTAGTTATTTTTCTAGAATATTACTCTGTACAATTAACCTAGAAACGAAATTAACTTGAAAATATGAGCGAACCGCAAACAAAAAGAAAATAGTATTCTATTACACGGTGGTACTTTTACTTGAATGGCATAAACAAAAAAGAATTCTAAGCAGAAATTGTGCACAGTAACAAATGACCAAAAAACAAAATATCAACTTTCACAGCTTAACAAAAAGTTTTTATCACAAAAAATAAAAGCTATTTATACATCCTAAGTACATAAAATACCTAAAATAAGAAGCTTTAAAAATGTATACGTACAATCAAAGACAAAATGAACACAAACATTATAGTTGGAGCAACGTCATATCTCCATCAGTGTGAACACGAACACTGAACTTGTTGCCGTGACTTCGTAAATCAAAAACTAGCAAACTACTACTCTTTAATACCACAGATGCCTTGGAAAAATACATAAATGGCCATGAAACCTCTTCAGTTACTAGAGGCGAGAGGTAAAGAGCATTTAAACATTGTCGTGACATACAAGGGGTACTCTAAACTTCAACAATATCATGAATATAATACATAGAGCTACAATGTTTTTTAAGTAGTTTCTTTCTTGATGTTAAGACTGCTTTTCCCTGCACTTGGTTGCAACGTATGTAGAAATAAGGCATTAAACTTTTCCTTGTACAAAAAACTAACAGCTCATGCTCTGTACCTCAGAGTAAAGAGACTTGGAATTCAACAATTTTTGTAACCTTTGCAACTACCTAAGTACAAATAGGGGGGAGGGATATTTAAAACAAACCTGTTCTGGCCCCAGATTCTTTACACCATGCACCAAAAATGGGCAAAATAACCTGGTTAATTATTTTTCTTAGATCTGAGATGGACAGCTTAAAACAGTTACTAAATTTTTAAGACCTGAGATGGACAGCTTAAAAAGACAGTTGTTTCCCATCAGTAATTTATTTGCCTACTGTAAAATGGTAGACAAATTCCTGACTCAACTACTATCCTCATTTCTCCATGTCTTAATATAATAGTAAAAAATACAAGATAAATCTGTCATGAACGTATTCAAGCTGCACCTATTTTCCCAGCTCTTGTGAACTGTCAAGATTCTATACTCTTGCTCATAACATAGCTATGCATCCATACATCAAAGTAAGAGGAGGCTAGATTTTACAATGTCTTAATTGAAGTCTTTTTACCCATAACACATACCTAACGACTTGCTAATCTTGACGAGAACAATTTTGCAATTTTCATCTACATACTTAAAGAAGGGAGGCAATACGAAATTCTGACATACTTGAGTCTTCTAGCTCTTACAAGCTGTCCAATCACACTTCTAATAGCTGCAAGAACATGTATAAAACCTCTCAAAACCCACATATTAAAAAAATTCTTTATAAATGTCAAATCCTCTGTTATAAATACATGACAGTAGGAACACAAAACTGGAATTCAATAAAAACGGAAATTCCATGAAGTTGGGTAAAAAACAATATAGTTAAAATGCTGAACTTATACCTACATCATCTCCTTTTAAAGAAAAATATCTTACAATGAAGAGAGACAGAAAAGATTTCATACAAACGATACACATTATATAAATGTTCAATGTCAATACAAAAATACTTAAAAGTTACTGACTTTTCATGAATGTGCGCACACATATTTGGGAAAGAGGTAAAACATAAATACAAAAGAACTTTATGTAAAATTAATGCATACAATTCCTTGATAAAATATATAATTTCCTTATATTTTTAGGTGAAATGCAGTTTTTTTTATAAGTTTGTCTAAAAACAATCCAGGCATCTTCAAAAGTAACACCTTCCACAAAACAAAAACAGAAAAATACAGACTTAAGAAGATAAAGGTACGTTTTGAAACTGGAGAATTTGCTGCTTGCTATTCGACATAAGTGGCACCAACATCCTGCAATAAAGAAACTGAGTTTAGAGTTATAAAAGACAGCATTAAAAATATACTATGTTGAAAGGGAAAATTACAGCACCCTATTTCACACAAATACATGTAGGGTAATTTCTTAAATTGTCAGTGCCATTTTTAAAAGACAAGTTACAACACTTTTTACCAATCCTCAAACAATCAAATAACACTAGCTCACCTAATTTGTGATTGCATTCTTAATCTTGACCTCTTGAGACTTTGATGTGGTACCCCCATAACTCCACCACTATGCAAACCATGCTCTGACCACTTTTCTCATAACATTTTTATCATTAACTTCAAATCTATTTTTCATGTAATAATGCTAGTTATGGTGTCATTTTGCTGCTGAATACTCATACTGCAGTGACATATGCTTGAAAGAAGCAAATAACAAAAATAAAATACAAAACTGACTAGCTAAGTCGGCCAAAAGCTGCCTACAGATGACATCATTTGTGGTTATCAGACTCAAAAAAAAAAGGAAAAAAAAAAAGTTATAAGGATGAGTGACTGATCTGACGGATTTAGAAAATTTAGGCTGTCAAACCAAGCACTAGAACACTTTTGGCCACTCAGCACTTTAAAAAGTGACAAAAGGAAATTGGAGCAACTGGACAGCAAGACAGAAATCTATAAAATAAAGATGAAGTACAAGAATCTTAAGGTGGAACTGGGAGAAAACCCTACAGTTGCACTGATAACAAAACAGTTAAGAGATGGTGGACAGCAAGACTGAAGAAAGGAAACAGGAATGAAGGTAAAGTAAGAGGCTAAAAAAAGGATGCAGCTAGGGGTGAAAGGGACACTGCAAACACCTTAAAGTAATGCCTCCAGTACACCACTTGAGGTGCACTGATAACACTACTCCTAAGGGGGTTAAAAGGATGAAGCAGTAAGGCTTAAAAATCCTTCTGAATTAGTTTGGTGAGGAGTAGACCTGCTGTTGTTCATTGTTAAAATATGAAAATTTAATCCAGAGATATGCTTGATATATAAAAGCAAAGTCCTTATGAGAATTATAAACTGTATTCTAAAGTACCTGCTGTTATAATGTAATTGTACCCTATATTATCTCAATCTTTGGCCTGAATGTGACCTTCACCTGCATCTTTACTGTGATTGAAAATAACCACTTACAAGACCTTGTGCAACTGTCATGAAAAGGCTAAATATTTTTTTCATTCATATATATACTGATTCTCTTCAGAATGTTAGAACCTGCCTCAAATCACTGTTTTTGCCACAAACTCATTTTTTTTAAGCACACTGCATTATGTGTGTAGTTGTCCCTGAAATGGAGCAATGAACTGCTTCAGAGGCAAATTTATTACACACACCACTGGCCAAGTAATCTCAATACTATTAAGTTGCCAAAATTGAAAACTTTGTCCTTTTAAACCACTCTTGGAATCATAAAAAAAAGAGACTATACTGTAGTTTGAAGTGCAGAAAGTCTCAATATTGTACTGTTAAATTAAAATATAATATAGCTAAACTCTGAAACTTACTGTAACATCAAGAAACATTCCACTGTGATCTACTCCTCTTCACCTAACTAAATGAACTACAAAACATGAAGTTAATTTCTAAGCAACATAAATATGGATTTAAAAATAGCACCTAAAAAGTACTGAAATATTTAAATCTAAACTTGAAAGGTTCAGGAAAGGTAAAATGTTTTTCCAAAAACTCTGAAATGCTACTATAAGCAACTGCAAAAGCAAGAGTTGGATGGTCTCTTAAAATACTGTAACAGAGAACAGTGTCTCTTTAGACAAGAAAATTGTGGTTCAAAAATTAAAAATTTTAAATCAATTTGTATTTTTCATAACAAAAAACCTTTAATCTTAGCACAAGGGAAAAGCTCTCTACCACCAGCTGGAGTCCAGATAAAAAAAAAATACAAGGAAATTGGTGGAATCAGGAGATGGGCAAGAAGGTGGTAGGTAGGAGGAGGAGCTGACCTCCTACCCATCTCCAAGGGTCTGGTGTGCTCAGTGTAGACAAAGAATCTATTTTACATCCCAATAAAATCTCTAAGAGAACACTGCTCCCATGCATCAAACACTGCACCTAGAGAAAAGCTGAACGCTGTACTGTCTTATCATACTGTTGTTTAATCAGATGACAATTTTACTGGATGACTGCGTAGCAGTTCTTGACTTACACAGGGTTGGCCCACAAGCTTTTTTTTTTTTTTTATTCAGGGTGATATTGAGAGCAAGACAATTGGAGAAATAAGTCAGCTAGGTGAGAAAATACCAATGTAAATGCACGAAACAGTAAGGGCATTATGTAATGTATCTGGGCCCACAATGCAATGTGCAATGCTTAATGCAACGAGTACATGGTATCCCACTCAGGGAAAGCAGACATGAAGGGGTGCTCATCTTTCCTTATGGAAACTGTTACCCAACAGAATTTATGGTTAAAATCTTATTTCCATGAAAACCCACACGTTTTAGTCTTACTCTCATGCCCGGAAACAACAACCAACTGAAGTGGTACCCACCTGAATGTTTGAAGGAGTGCGACCCATGGCATGAAGGCGATGTAGATGACAGTTACGGCATAAAAGGTGACCGTCGAGAGGATAACATCTCTGGTCGGGTTCGTCGGTAAGCTGCATTCCACAATTCTGAAAATTCAAGATAATTCATTATTCAATATGCCTGCGATTAACTTTCAAACTTTAAAAGTAAGAATTTGTTTGTATATGCTATATCAAGCCTTCTTATTGATTTATTTGTATCTGCATTTTGCCCTACTTATATTTTCTGTTTTTCAATTTTTTCATAAAAGAAAATTTATTCTCTGAGTGCAAGCTTAGTAAGTTAATGACCTTCATGACATATGAATGTTGTTGAATAATAATAATAAATAATGTTTATCTAATAAAACTCTACCAAAAGCATTTAATATAAATTAGTTAAGTCATATAAAATAGTTTCACCAGACCACCAGGCTAAAAATCTTAACTCTCACGGCACAAATCTGGACAGCTTATTCTTACGAAAAAAAAAATAATAATAATAATTAGATTTCATATAAAAAAATAAATAATAATAATTAGATTTCATATAAAAAACCACAGCTTTGTGAAAGCATTATGATTGGATAAGCTTAGATCATTGATGATTCTAACAAAATTTCTTTATGGGACTTCTGGCCAGCACTTGACAATCACTTACTTGAATTATGGTTAATTTTATTTACTATTCTTTATTCTTCTCAGACTTGATCATGTGTGTTATTCATCATGTACTCATGGTTCAAATGAGTTTTTCCATATCAAAAAACATTGTCAATGTGGCATTCTTTCTAGAATGCAAAACACTAAATTTCTAATATATTAATTATATTAATTGCTACACAAACCCACCTCCCCCACTTACTAAATATAGTTAGCTTTAGCAAGATTATTACTATTTTTTTTCCAACCTTGCCAAATTGGTATCACTGAACCCAGACCCAGTCTGCAACCTGCCTCCCAAGGATCTGACCCTACCACCCATTTTCTTATGATTCCAATACCCTCCTTATTGTCCTTCCTGTACCCACTAGTCCATTGTACTCTTCTGGAGCAAGCCTAGTTCATGGTTTGTGGATCCAATCCTCTCCAGGTTTCTCCTGAGGTCCTCTGGGGTTACTCCTGGTACTCCAAGAATAATATGTACTACTTAAACCTTAGCTTGAAATAGTCTCCTTATTTCCCATCTTTAGATCTGCATATCTTTCCATCTTTTCTCTGTTTTTGTCCAACACTATCATGTCCTATCATATGGCTTCATCTAACAGATGAGATTTTGTGGATTTCTTTGTCTACCAGAATTAGGTTTAGTCTTTGAGCTTGTATTACATGGTCATTCCCACAGTACCTAGATTTTCTGTTTTCTAGCACTCTTTCTGGTATAAGGCTGCAACAACTGTCTGTACATGGTAGGCTTTTTCTTAACAAATCTTCATTTTGAGCCTTTACTTGTTATGTATAGTAAACCCACCGTATTTGCATTCTCACAGTTCGTGGACACTCATATTCACGGATTTCTCTGTGGAATGTATCTATCCATTATTTGCATAAAATTCGCCCATTCGCTGTGTTTTTCACAGAGAAATATTCACTAATTACTGTATTTTCATAAAATTTTCATGACTAAATGCACTTTCTGAGATAAAACTATTAAAATACTCAGGTATAAGCATTTTTAGAGGGTTTTTCTTGAGTATAAACTATCAAAACAGGCAGTTCTAAGTGTTTTTTGAGGGGTTTTAAGTACAGTATTCATGGATTTTAGCTATTGTGGGTGTGTGTGTGTGTGTGTGTTTTACATATCCTCCCCCCCCCAAAAATACGGGGTTTTACTGTAGTTGATGGTTTCCATATTCTGTAAGCATTGCAGCACACAGGCGATGCTGATGGTTGAACATCTATTTTATTTTTAGTGTACATGCAATGTGTATGCCACCAACATGCATTCAGTTCTCCTTCCTAAGCTATCCCTTGGTCAGCCTTTGCCCAGCTACAATCCATAGTCTGCCTCTGGTACTGGCCATGTATTTGTTTCTTTTTCCTTTTTCTTTTGACCCTCTTTTATGATTTTTTATTTCAAGCTGTTACCAACGACCCAGCTTTAATGTTTTAAAGCTGCAGCCAATTCTTTTCTCAGTATTGATACAATTCTCAACAACGCATTCTTCTTTCACCTCTTCTTATTGGTAAATAGAGCCTTGCTACACTTACTCTTGCTCTTAGATTCAGAGCATTATTGATAATCATTAGTTTTCTGGCTTTTCTGTTCAATTGAATGAAATGTTTTCTACCTGGTCTTCAATTGTCTTCAGATTCACTATTCTAAAACTGGTGGATAAAAATCCTATACTACTTCTAAAATTTATTGATTGCCTTTAGATATACTACTTCTAAAATTGGTGGGTGAAAATCTATGTCCAATTCAGTAGTGATAGTACCAGCTTTATCCAAAGAAGCAAAATATCAAGTGGGAAAAAACTTAGCTAATTACTGTAATCTAGAAAAAAAACTGAAGTTGACAAAGTTTCATGTGAAAAGCTGCTTTCTGAAGCTCCACCTTCGTAAGGTGACTGGATTTGGGGTTGCATCTCACAATTCACTAGAAATCACAATGAAATAATCTTGTGAGGACTGTTGGCTCTCAAATAATTTCAGATAAACAACCAATGGTACTCAAGGTCAGTGTTATAGATAAAAAATACCACTGTGACTTTCTGCTACTTTACAAAGTATAAATAAATGTAACTTACTTCACAGACGTAACAATCCACGTGGAAGTCTTTGTCCATGGATACTACTCGTACAGTTTCTCCTGTGCCCTGGAAACAAACGGACAGTTTGTTAGTACTGTATACAACACAACTTACAAAATAATGAAAATCATTTACATATATCAAAATACCTTCTTCAGCATTTTAAACTAACACAATTCCTTAGGTAAACCAGGAAATGAAATATTCTGCCAATGGCTTTGGACGAGAAACATACAAACATAAAACAATCATACATAACATTCGTATGCATTAAGTATACAGGACAATAAAGAGGAAAAACACTGATAACATATTTGTTAAGCCCTTCTAAAAAAATCTCCCTGAGAAACATGGCACAGCTAAAAAGTCAGGAACAAAGGAAAGAACCAACGCAAATTAGCCTTGGGCACGGGGTTAAGCCATAAAACCATGAAGTTCACTTACTTCTACGGTTGAAGAAAAGAAGGAAAAATAATCTCTACTGCAGAAAATCATTTTGAAAGACTCAATTAAAATATATATAAGGGCCTCTCATGTGATTAAGGAACATACATATGTGTTACTAATTCTGGAAAAGAATTTTGTCATCCAAAAAGCTAATAAAAAAAGTAAGCTTGAACAATGACGACACATTTCGTTTATAATAAAACCACGCATCATATATTACTGACTTTACCTCTTAATGGCAAAGCCAAAAGCTTAATGTCTCCGCTAAGGAGTATTTATCATTATTATTATTATTATTATTATTATTATTATTATTAATAATCAGTACAAGAGTCAGAGGCTAAATTTACCTAAAAAATTCTCATATATACTTAGGTCCACAAACTCCACTGGCTAATTTACAGTGACAGATTGAGGAATCTGTTAAAATCATACGTAGTTAAGGGAAAACTGTGTATTTACAATAAATTCTGGTTGTATTTGGTAGTGTGAAGCTTTGCCCCTCTCAAATTATTTGGTGAAAATTTAAAAAGAAATGCACTTCACAGAGTACATAGGAAACAAAACATATACTCTGTATCTTATCTGCAGTCAATATAAGGCTCTGCAACATAAAGGCATAAGACTTATATGGGGAATTTAATAAGATTCAAAATATTTTTAAATCAAAACTCTGCCATTTTCATACGCCTTTAATGAATCCAGAAGTTCTGCATCTCTCTCTCTCTTTCTTCTTTCAGACTTTGCATGACAAAAAATTTAGTTCATAACCTTCATATTCAGTTTTATATATGAAAAATATTTCAGTTTTCTTCTGCTATAATTCATACAACTTATCACTTGTTTACAGCAAGAAGCTACATAAAATGGTCATGCAATAGCAAGTTGCCTAACAAGTTTTGACATTTTTGCCTTTGTAGTAACTTCAATTACTGTGTTTCCTATCTATTTAAACCACTGGTTCTCATATGAAAACCAAAATGAGAGTCCTCAGCACATGGTTTCGCAGTATAAATATTCTTAGTTGGCATATTAAAATTCAAAGAAACGAAAGCTTTGTGATGATCTGAATAAATTTATACTCTCTTTGAAAACAATATACCCCAGCATATTAATTTCAAAAAATTTTAGACAGTAATGAATGATGCAGAATGATGCATCATTCTGCACACAAATGATTTTGAGGTAAATGAATTCACAATTGAAGTTACTTTCACTGTCATCAGTGAAGAGACCACAGTCTTGGGGAAACTACTGTAAAACATTCTCCTCAAAGTGTGCCAAGAATGAGAAGTAGAATATTTCATATGTGTTCTAAACAGCTCAACTATGGGAGCTAGTACTGTACGCAAATTACAGCTATAACCTCAAGCCTTAAAAGATGAAGTTATTCGGATTACTTCATAAATTTAATCCACAGATACACAACTAGATGATAACTCCCAGTGGAGAAAGTTTTTACTCATCAGGTCAGGGATGTAAATAATTTCACGACTGTTTGGTCCTTCACCCAATAATTTTCCAGAAGAACCATTTTTCCATGAAATAAATAACAGCTACCAATAAACCTGAATTACACTTCTGTAACTAATCAAAATACACTGAACTAAAGAAGGCTAATAATGAAATTATTCTGAAACAGTCTTTAGAATGGCTCTGCCAAATAAGATGTGCTACAGAGAACTCAATGCATTTCTATAGCATAGTGCCATGCACTAATGAGTAAGCAAGAAGATAGCAAAGCTAGACGTACATCAATTCGCAGTTCAAGTTGGAAATAAACTACATTAAAAAAAATAATGTTCTATCATGCAGGATATACAGATGCTTTAATTATTACGTTCCTGATTCAACAGTGAGACTGAACTAGAATTACCCATGAAGATGAATAACAAAGCAATGAAGATGCATGCTGAAAAATACATTTTCTAAAAATACCAACCAACAATTACTGAAATCTTAACTCCTTAAAAAAAATTTCCAAGCACCGCAACCAATGATCACATACTGTATTACAATATTAAAGCCAAACAGAAGGACTCAATACAAGATACATAACCTATGGCACAAACAGTAAGAAATATAGAACTGCAGAGAAACATCAAGAGAAATAAGTTATGAGCTTAAAAGTAACAAACAAGTGTGGTCCTACAGAAGCTCAAATGTAAAGGGCAATAGTAAGGATGACTGCTTTGACAAGACATTTTCATCGTATTGCATCTGTTGTCAACTTCAGCAGTACACTGTACAGGCAGTCCTCGGTTATCGGCGGGGGTTCCGTTCTGGGGGTGTGATGATAACCAAAAATCGCCACTAACCAAAAATCAGCAATTTCCGGCGGGTTTCAAACTTATCAGCGCCGAAAAGTGCTTATTTTCGGTTATTGGCGCCTCTGTTAGATATGTATCGGCACCAATACCCAATTGTCAGCGCCGATAAGCAGAAATCGGCGATAATCGGTGATTTTTGGCATTGAAAATTGCCGATTTTTGTCGCTAGACAAGCCCCATAAAACCGGATCGCCATTAACCGAGCCCGCCGTTAGCCTGGGATTGCCTGTATGGGGGGGGGAGATAATGATGATTTCTAAGTACTGTACAGATTTATGGGTGCAACTAGCGCTCGCTTATGAAGGAATAAATGGCTTAAAAGATGCAGCTTTTCAAAAATTTGCAAACTTTAATAAGAAGAGAACCAGCCTATCTTTCTTTTCCAAAAATTCAAAACCTAGTCTTCTACATTTCCCATTTATCTCTAATTTTTCTATATGATTAAGAAAGATGACTCTGATATTCATAAAATAATGACAATTCCTAGACTATACTATAGACAATGTACTATGTACTACTGACAATGACAACAGATACTGAAATGTCTACAAAATAACTGCTGTTTTAAGCTAGAAAACTTTTGTTCATCTGCAGATAACATTAGTAATTTGAGGTACACATAGGTACAATAAAACTTCAAGTTACTAACAGAGAAGAAGGAATGAGAAAACTACAACTACAACAACACAGAAAATGAATGAGCTACTCAAGTTTTAAACATGAAATAACTGGATGCACAAAATACCCATCACACAATTATAGAAAAATAGAAGATAAAAATATTTTCCTTAACAACCCATCAAACAAAATAAGTAGGCAAAACTACAAAGAAAAGGGTGACATAAAAGGTATGAAATTAAAAAATGTAAAGTTCCTAACATACAAAAGGCAAGGCCACACAAGCACAACTTGAAAGAGACACCTGCGCACACAAGATAATTAAAGAATAGAAAATGAGGGACTGAAACACCGAGGGTAAACTTCATTACATGTAAAAAGGAACTACAACCTAAAAGCAAATTACTACAGTAAAAAATAGCAACAGGTGAAAGACAATACACTGCAGTAAAAATGTTAACTTAAGCAGAAAAATATAACAGCAAAGAAAATTAATAAATCAGGAGGTTTTGAATCAGCTGTGCCCAAAGCCAGCCAAAAGCATCTCCCGCCTACCTCAACTGGGGTTATGCTCTTCCCGCAAGCAGCGCACTTTGGGGCAAACATTCTGAAACAGGAAGCAATGTAGATAAGTCAGAATTGCCATCAGTCAACTCTCACTTTAATTTATTCCCTGCAAAATCTAACAATGTTCATAGCAGCATTTATAAAAAATGTGCAATTTTATCTACTCTTCATGGAAGCATTAGGAACTATAACTTGTTTACCCTTTAGAAACATACTTTAATTACTAGAAGTTTATATCAAATCACTTATCAACGGAATAACTTAATAAGCCTGTAATAAATTTGAAACAGCGCTTAAAAACTACAGATAACGCAGCCAATAATATTCAAATATTTCAAATACATACATTTACACACCACACATGGTAATATAAGGCAAAATCTTAAGTACACAGAACATGAATGATAAAAAACTTCCATTCTGATCTTTTAAAAACAAAAAATAAAAACAAATACAGTTAATACTAATCTACATCCCAGTGTGAAAACCATTATCTTATAAGGTTGCTACCGAGAGAATAATCACACCTGATTAGCCACAGTGTTAACCACTGTACTGTTACTTTGGCCTTAAAAATTTCCTCCTTGAGGCTAAAATAAAGACCCTTTTCTTGAGTGTAATTCTTGATATTTTGGTAAAGATAAAGTGAAAATCCTCAAGCTTTACGAGGACTGCTGTCCTCACCATCTGAGGGAGAAACTAAATCAAAATCACATTTCCTCTGACGATGATAACAGTAGTTCCTGTACAGTTTAAGGATTTTCAGTGTATCCTAGTAATGTATATAAAGAAGTACATTCAAGATAAGGCTCTTACTTCATGCTTGTCTTTAGAGAACATGGCTTTTCTTAACATACTTAATCTTCTGCTTATCTTCTTATTTCCAGAACTCAGACTCTACCCTTTCCTACCCAATTTTTATTTTATTCAAAACACCCCTTTGCATAGCACTATTACCAGTTTTTATTAATTCTTTGCAAGAACCTTCATTCTCTTCCACCTTTCAAAATACTGGAAGTCTAAGCATGCTTAGAATACTTTAAATCAATACTTCCAGTCAGCTAAATAAAGAGGAAGCTACAGAAGCCATACTTATCATAAATAGTTTGTAACCATCACAGAAATAAAGGTCACTCAAAATTTTACAAATTGTCTTTTACTTCCTAAATTAGTTTAAAGATAACAAGTTACATGGACTACTAAAACAAGTGCTATTTTGCCTAACAATTCTACCAGAGAGAGAGAGAGAATCAACTTCCTTTACTTTCATTCCCATACATACAAAAGTCTTATTCCAATTTTGATTCCACAGCAAGTCCTATGAAAGTTATGACTTTAAACATATAGCCTACAGTATGTAAACTATAGTAAAATATGTACTGGCAATCACCTCTTTTCTACTAAAAATTATTATAGCTATGTGATTAATGGGTCTGAATGAAAGTTACGCTGAAACACTAAAAACCTAATATTAAGGAAAACTTTGGATAAAAATTAAGCTAGATTAATGGCATCTATAAAAATGGCAGACTAACATGAAGAAATCCTACAAATATGTCACAAACCCTAAACCCAATCTAACAGATTATACCACTATAATCAAACTGTACCTCTCCTAAAACAAACATAAATTTGTCATGATATACAAATAAGAAAAGCTAAGTGCAATTCCAATTACCCTGACATGCACAGCATGGCACAGACTTCCTTACATCGCTTTTTGAGTAGAGTTATGATGAAAGGACGAAGAATTAAAACCTGGCAGTAGATATCAGTGACAGCAACTGTGCTAGTATGTCTGTTGACCTTAAACTAAAAATAAAGTTGAGAATACGTCCCTTCAAGTTGCTTCTCAAGAATTTGAAAAGGAACTAAAGACCATGCATGTGCCTCAATATCTGACACCAAAATAAATGATCAAAGTTGTCCCCAAGGTTGCATTATACTTGCAGACTGAAATAAATGCTACAATTTGGGGTTATGCTGCTTAACAGCTGACTCAAAAAGTTATTAATAGTTGGTAACATACCTAATGTTAGACATGGACATTAAAAGATCAATTTACATGCAATGAGCCTTAAGAGAATTTTTCATTTAAAGGGAGTACTTAATTTGTAGTTACCCTAAAAATTGGAGTATAACACGCATAATTATTTGGCAAACATCTCTCAAACACTGACTGTAAATCATTACTAATTTACAATAATAAAAAGAAATTTCAAATTATTAAACATAAATATAGACCTAAGTAAGATAAAATTCTCAGGGCAAGAGAACATGACTTCATCTCCTTTGTTTGGTAACCATGCAAAAGCAGCACAATCCTGTGCATTAGGTTCACCTGAAAGTTTTGCACTGCCCAGCATAATTTCAGGTAGCTTCATTCCAGCAAAAATATGCAATTATGCAGCAACCATTTGCAATGTTATTTACAATGCAACTGTATGCAAAAAAAAAAAAAAGACAGGGAAATAAAATGTCACTTCATTCTGATGTCCCAAATATGTTTTTGCATTGTGTCTCCCTTTCAAAATCCCTCAAAATACTTTATATTAATTAATCAAATATAATTTGCACCAACTACACTTAACACAATAACAAATTTCACAAACCCAGCCTCTAGAAACCCTTTACAACTATCATTGAAATCTACAAAAGAAGAAGAAGAAGAAAAAAATCAAGGTACAATAATAAAATTGGCCAATTTCCAAGTTAGGTTACATTTAAATATTGCATAAGAGCGTGAAAGTCCCAATGCAGGAAACCTTATTATTATTATCATTATTAAGTAGTTAGGCCAGACCACCACATTGATATTCTACTTAAATCCCACAGGTGGCCAAAAATGTTCGTTTTTAACAATACATAATACATATATTTCAAATTTCTGTGGTGGCATATCTTTAATAGTCTTAACAGCTGAACTTATTATGCACTGTTCTGTTGTGAAAACATGGCAGCAAATTCTGCATGATGATTTGGAACCATCCAAACATACTGCATAGTGTTAACAATTGCTTCTTCAATGTTTTGTTGTTGGTTGTTTACATGTAATACAGTAAGACCTCATCTCACAGACACTTTAGGGACTGCCTGTATGCAACTGTTACAGTCAGCTAATTTGCAAAGGCATAACAGACTAGCCTAGGCTATGACCCTCCAGAACACCAGACCTAATCTAATGCACCCTACCACTATCATTCACCTTAAAATATTTAGCTGGTACTCACTGTTGTTTAAACCACTAGCTTCAAAGACAACGATTCAAATTGCAGGACACTACCCTTTCAAATGCCATATCCTGTTCCTATCCTAACATAACAACTAAATTGAAGAACTTTTATCATCACCTAAGCAATGAGAAAATCCTAGACTACAAGTCGCACCTTTCACATTAACATACAGATCTGTTTATGAGACAGATTCAGTTCAGTCTTACACTGTTCAGAGACACAGAATGTATTGTTAATCATACAGGGATGTATGATGTACAGTTAAATACTACCACATATAGTGGTTCCCCAGCAACAATCTGCTGTTTAATTATTTTGTTAAAAAGCTTTGACTTCTACACAACTGATACATGAATTTGGCTCCATGCTCACGAGGATCAGTCAGTTTCTCCTAATCCCAAATTATCTACTAAGATCACATGCTGTGGTCTTAAAGACAATGAATACCTTCTAATGGTTGGGAAACAAAAGACTCTGAGCAACAAGTTAGGATCCTAGAATAGCCAGCAATAGACTAAGAATGAGGATACAAAGTAGTATGGGGTATCCTTGGTCAATACAAGCGAACAAAACAACACATCTACTCCATCTCCTATCCTATCATTCTCCACTTCTGAATATGTTCTCCAACCCATGAACCAGTCATCATTTATTCTACACCAATTTTTCAAACAATTCAACATTCTGCTTTTTTGAAAAAAGAATGGCCTTCCAGTCAGTACCTTAATTCCCAAAAAATTTTAAAATCATAAAATAAATTTTAATTTTCCTATATGTTTTGAAACAGAACTGCATGGAAAAATTATACAACTCAAAAGGAAATTACACTACAGCCACAGCTGTCAATAAAACAAAACAAAAACAACACAAGAAAATAGAAAATACAGTATGTTATCTGCTTATAAAATTAGGATAAGCCTATTAACTACCAAATCTCATTTTAACTACTGTATTATTTATCTAAATACTGTCAAAATATATCAATGCTATATGATTTTAACTATATGATTTTACAAAACATAAAAATACAGTACTGCCACGGACTATGTCTCAATAGGGTGGTAGACACAACTGGGACTACCAAAAGTACAATCTGCAATACTCGAGTGGTGGAAATCTTAGTAATTAGAAAAAGAAAATTTAACAGATTAAAAGAAGGGTGAAATTTACTTCTAAAATTACTGATAACATTACAGATTCATAGCTCTTCAATAAAAAGTTGAAATATTTTGGACAAGAAGCGCATGAACCTGATTACATAACAATGCTTTGTTATTCTGTGAAAGATTTTTTTACATGGCTAACATGAATGACAGTACTGTTGAGTTCTAAGGGAGATTTCATATTAACACTACAAGTGTGAAAACTCGTGAAACCGTAGCATTTCCAGATACTGTGTATGATACTACAATTCTTCTACATTCTAACTGTAACTGATTTCCTGTAATTAATTTTATGTGCATCAATTGCCTTCTGTATTATACTTTACTACATTATGTACTTTCAGTCAACTTATCCACTTTCTGCAATGCTAAAAATCCATTAAAAACTTTTAGATTAAAGTCTACTACGCAAAAAGTCTATTCCTTTAACATTCTTCCATCATGTATTCAATGCAATATTGTACGTACTTGTACTACTATTCCATCAAGACACAAGTCTATTTATGGTATACAATGGGGAAAAACTGTATACTGTATTATGCAAGCTAAAGCAAATAAGAATGCCCAAAAATCAACAGAAAAAACATTGGAACATACGCAGGTACCATATATTTTCAGCAATTATGGGGTACCAAGGTTCATAGCTATCAAAATAAGCCCTGATATTGCTAGCTTTGTCAATAGCAGCAAATGAAATGCAGTAACCAAACCTGCTCAGGTTCCCTTACCTAACTTGTGTTACAGCCCGTAAGTCGTAATCCTTCAACGCAAAAAGGAAAAGTAAAACAAACAAAAATTTAAAACTCTTCCCATCCTACAAAACGGCATAAGTAATGAACTCAAAGCTACCAAAAGACAAATTAGGACTCCAGGAAAATCTTTTTTTTTTATCTTTAAAGTGCATAATTCTGTTTCTAGAAAATAGCATGCACTGTAATTTTATTGATGTAATATATGTTACTAAATTGTATTCAGTAACCATGTGCTGGCTGGGAACTACCACCTTTTTATTTATTATTAATGTGTATACAAAGTCATTTCACTTTGTGCCCTTACAGAGCAATTCAGTATTTACAACAACTACAGTTTTGTGAACGAATAGTTATCATTTTCATTAATTGAGATTTTACTAATGTACTGCAACGCATTCAGTAACCAAGAGCTGGTTGGGAAGTAACCCCTTTTGTTATTAATAAGCGTATGAAAGCTGTCAATTAGCCTTTGTGGCCTTACAGAGCCAATTCAGTATTTATCAACTGCAAAAAAAGGAGCCAATTCAGTATTGATCAACTAAAGAAAGAGGTAAAGATGCAGGCATTTCCACTAGCTGAGATTTCATCATTCTTGACAGCTTCAACATAGCAAACATCACTAAAATCAAGAGACATACTTCACTATTAAGGTGCAGAAAAATATGTTACAAACTTGGAAATTAAATTTAATAAAACAAATGAATGGGTGATGAATGAATAAGCTTTCAAGCTAGCTATGGACATGGCCTTAAAAATAGCTTTCACAAACTTGTAAGATAGGAAACCTATGAATCTCTCTCTTTCATCATAATACATGTATGTACTGATTACTGCTTTCAAACACGTCTCTCTCTCTCTCTCTTTTAATAATTATTGGCACTTCCCCAAAGGATTCTTCGTAAACAACAAATCTTTATTCACAGAAGAGCTGGTCTAAGGTTTCTCTCCAGCAGTCCTTGGTAGCTGAACTGTCCTTTCGTAAAGCCTATCTATCATCAGTATTGACATCCAGACTTGACTATTATGAACTAAAGACACTACAAACATTGTTGTAGAAATCAGTTTATGTTAGATGATGATGCGTTTTATTCAATGATACTAAACTTTTAAATAACTACTGCAACAAAATCAACTGCTTCCTTCAAAACTTGCTTAATCCCACGCCTTACATTCCCAGTTTTCTCTCTGTACTTGCTTCAGCAGAGAATTAAGTCAACTATTTCATCAGCCATCACATGAAAATTGTGAGAATGTTCTGGCAAAGAACCTATGACTCATTCTGAGCATGAACAAAAGCAGTCTGTAATATTTTAAAGTTTGAATATTTTACAGGTAACACCATAGGCAAAACTCTAGTCAGTCTAAGCCCATACCTAGTCAAACTGCATGACTTTTTTCCTCAAGACCATCATAACATTATCATGTCAGGTTTTCCATTTTTGGGTTAGAGTGTGATGAGTTCTTTCACCTACTGTCTCATGCCATCTGGTGCTATAACTGTTCACTAGCACAGGCTGCATAGCTCCAGTATCACTTTTCTTACAAGTAGTGGCTGGTCTTGAAATTAAGACGGTACAGTATGAGATGCAAGGGGAAAGGGGCTAATGGTGTCAAAATTCATTCCAAATTGTTTTAGTCTTTTTGTTTTTCCTTGTTGAAAATTTTTATAGGCAATCAAAATTGCAATTCACATCTTCAAATCAGACCCCTTAATGAGTTACCTTCCATAATCATTTTAAAGTTCATAGTGTTTGACCTTTTCAAGTCAAACCATACTACTTGGCTCACACAGAGTGTTAACAGCTTACTGTGTTGCAGTGCCTGATGTAAATCTGCCCTGTATATAAAATCATTCACTCTTCTTACTGTGAAACTGTTATGATTTTCTTGGAATTGTTAGAGATCACGACACTTTAAGTTTGTAAAAGGCTCCAATACTATGACATGTAGCATGCTCCTGTACCATAATTTATTTAATTATAAAGACTCAGATCTATTTATTTATGCATTATAGTCATGGTAGCTTACTGGTATCACCTAGATTTCCTACCATGGTGTTCCAAAGATCAAGCTCAACTCAGGGCTCAATATATTTTCAGGACACATGACCTTATCATCTTTGTGGGATGCAGTGGTGGTTTTTAGCAGCCAAAAGGTCCACCTACTGAGTTATTAGCAGCCATCTGCATGGCTTTCCCCAAGTCCTAACATGAGTGGAGCATTAGCTCACCCAAGAAATGTGCATGTAGGTTCAGTCTCTGGGACAATGTACAACACGGCAAGGATCTTTTCCTTGACTCCTACTGCTCATTTGCAACCTTTCTACTTATCACTGATTTCACCTTTCATGCTATGCATGTCTTTCCTTTCCATTTTTGTCAATTTAATGGCATTGTAATAATTCACTCATTTTGTACTTTAATGTTCATATGTAAAGTCTATGTTTCTTCCTCGTTGCTTAGCCAAACTTTGTTGGAAGATCTTCAGAGAAATGATAAATACTCGTAATGTACTTCAAGGTTCATAAGCAAACTATGTTAAGAGATCTTTAGATAAATGACAAACAATAACAACAATAAGCTGACTTAGCTTACTGTTCCTCATCCCTTAAAACAGTCCTTATTGTAAAGTGGCCTTTTTGAAATGGAAGTATCTATGAAGGGGGAGACAACTTAACATATTGTAATGGAAGTATAGCGTAAAGATTACTATTATATTATTATTATTATTATTATTATTATTATTACTATTATAATTTTTTTAAAGTACTATAGTTAATAAGACCACTGAGTTAGGTGGAAGATCTTTTGGTAGATTGCAGAGATGGTGGTAAGACAACCTACATGAGAATCTACAAGCAGCACTGGATAATGTAATCTACTAACAATTACATCTACTGTAGACGGTGCAAGGCTTAGTGACATACTGTGGCCTGCTGTGAGAAGCAGTGGGCAACAATGAAGCCTGAGAGCCAATACAGTGAGCAAGTACTAAAGGTACTTAGAATTTCTAAAGAAAAATCTAAAAGGCTACATTGTTAACAACAAACACTATGGCCATTGTTCGCTTACAAGTTTCTTTACTTGTCAAACTAACTTGATAAAATTTGTCTCTGATTCACTATTCACAGCATCCCACTATTCTCATGCAAGTACATAAACCTCATCACCTACAATACCTCTCAATTTGAGATTTTTTCAATTTCATACTTTACAAACAATTTTTCAAAGGGGAACTTAAAGCTGCCTTAAGTGAATGGGATGCAAAATATCCAATTCCCATACATGGCAGACAGTGGCACCAACAACTTCAGAAATCCAGAAAGCTTCCATGAGTAAGGGACGAAAAAGAAGTCATAGCCCTAAACAGTACGATCCCTAGCACCTGAGGTGTCAAGGAAGGTAGTGCATGATAAACAAACCTCCATGTAGGGGACAAAGATGATGGATAGTCATAATGAAAAGGAGGATGAATGACTAAAATGACTAAAATCCCTAGACTTGTAGAAAATGACTCACTCTGACAATTACACTCAACAAAATACATCTACAGATATTGTGCCACTGCTGTAGATAAAAATACGTGAAAGACAACTATGAAGGTCAAAGGTCTGCTCTAAGGATAGCAGAGCGCCACATAAAACTAGCCAGCATAAGACACGGTGCTTGAAATTCGATGGCAAGGGTCCTGAGCTGGGTAGAGCATTCTGGAATGCACCAAACTCTCCCCAACCTGGAATCCATGTAAACCAACAAGACAGCCCAATTCCGAGAATTGAGAAGAGAGACGATCAAGAATGTGTCTGGAAAGACACATACCACCAAAGGCAATGACTTGAGAGCCCTAACGGCATAAAAGAACAAAGCTGAGTAAGGCATCAAAACCCTTACTAAAGAACTCTCAGCTACAAAGTCTGGGACCAACTGAAGTGCTTGGAATGAGCATCAGTAAAAACAGCAACACACAAACTGAAACTCTCCCCAAATATCAATAGTTGGGAAGAGCAAAGCAGCAACTTCAGTGACAAAAGTTAAAAAAAAAATAAATGATACCACAGGTTCTCTGAGAGGTTTATACTTGGGCTAGGACATCCGCCCAAAATCCTGGCTGCTAAAACTTTAAAGTGTAAGTCATGTGAAATTGGTATCACTTAACAGTATCTCACATACGACCATCTCAAATCTTTCACATTCTGATCACCCAATTACTGTAACTATGTTTTTTGATTATCCAATCATTGTAACTTTGTCTTTTAACCATACTATATCATATATCTTAGACTTACATAAGCTCGACCAGGATTTGTCCTTAAACATGGAGCAAAAATGGCCGATTGCCCTGCTAACACAACCAGTTAGCTTTCGAGAAATCTTATGTGGTTTGGATTCTACAATAAGCTGTAGGTCCCGTTGCTAGGTAACCAGTTGGTTCTTAGCCATGTAAAATAAATCAAATCCTTTGGGCCAGCAGTAGGAGAGCTGTTAACCAGCTCAGTGGTCTAGTTAAAGTAAGATATACTTAACTTTTTTGAGAAATCTCCAGTCCCAGCCTTCATACTTTTCCTATCTGTACATATTGGTTTCTTTGTTCCACAATTCCCAATACTACATTCTCATAAAGTACAAATTGTAACTTGAAAGTGGTAAAAACCTGTTTTGCCAAAACACCCTTTTTCCATCAGAAATTAGCTGACACACCAAAGGAGATCTATTATTATTATTATTATTATTATTATTATTATTATTATTATTATTATTATTATTATTATTATTATTATTACTGTTTGGATAAGGAAGAAACCTTCTATGAGTTCCCACTGGTTCCCTTCTGTTATCTTTTCTCACCATTTCTCCTTTCCAATTACTACTGTCATTTGAACGGAATAACTTGCTTCCCTTGCAAATATACAAAGAGGTTCAGTTTTATATATATATATATTATATATATATATATATATATATATATATATATATATATATATATATATATATATATATATATATATATATATATATATATATATATATATATATATATATATATATATATATATATACAAAATTAAAATATTACAAGTAGGGATGTATTCTTGGAAACTTAATAAAACTAAATGCTTGATCAACATCTCATAAATAATTTATTATAAACTGGCTTAATACTTCTCCCTAGTTCATATTAAATAATAAAAGTATCTTATATGAAATGTATCCAAGATCTAGGAACATAAATACAATTCTAAGTTCTTTTTAAGCATCAACAAACTAACATTTCTAATTGTCAACATACATTAGTAAACAGCAACTGCACTATATAATAAAAAAGCAAAAATATCTGGTTTCAGCTACAGACTACAATACAGAACACCTGTATTTCTAAGTCATATATGTTTAATCTATGCAATTTATTAAAAATTTTTTGCAAAGTAAATAACATGCAATAGTACATAATATACTGTAATATGAAGGCATTAAACCACGACAATAATTCTCTCCTTCCGAAAATTCCCTACCTTGTATTAAAGTATTACATTGTAGGTTGGTTTAATTGGTCCTCAACCAAAGAATGTATTCTTGAAAATTATATTATTACATTCAATACATAACTTCCAGAGAACTTCAATCAGTATCATGCAAAAAAGCATCTTGCTAATAACAAAATTCCAGATTTAAAAATTCACACAAAAACAAGATACTATCACTAATATCTTGAATGTTGAATAAATTACTGAGAATTACATTTTCATGAGCTTTTTATATTATTCTTCTTCAAGAAAACACACAAATCCTGCATAAGGCTCTTCACCTGAAGACGTTGCTTCCATTCCATAAATGGGAGACGTCAGTTCAACTCCACAAAAGGCAGTACTTGAAAATCCAATCTACCAACGTAGTATGAAGTTTGGAAATCCACTCCGATTTAAGCCTTGTATTCTTCCGAAGTCTTCATATTTTTTACATTTCCAACGATTGTATAAGATTCCTCTGTTATCAGATGTTTCGTTACTTGTCCACAATCAGCTTCAAACCACAAAAATTAGTTTCAATCAATTTAAATAAGCCTTCATCTCAGACATCATTTCATGTTTACATAAAAATACTGTAGATTCATCAAGTGTATTTGATATGGGAGTCCGTCATTAACTGTTGGGTATCACTGTCCTCCAAAGGATGGCCCAGGTAAAGTGCTTCTTGAGGCTGCCGTGTAATGTGACGAGTGGCTAATTCTGACAGTTGGACGTCTTCGGCTGCTTCCTTGCCTGGCTTCCCTATTGAAAATATCTAGGTAACTCCTGCATTTATGATATACAATCAGTTCACCCTGGGATTCATGCAATTTACCAACCATCACACCTGACCTCCAAAATCAAATGACAGAATGAGGACTAGGTAGAAACAGTTCCAGCTGGCAGTGTAACTATTATCATTCAACTACTGTAAGCAGCAGAGGCACAAACAGATTAAAAGAAGTTGAGGTGATGTTGAAGAGTGACTACCAAGTGCTAGACTCATGGCTCGAGTGGGGTGGGAAGATCATATTATAATGGAGAAATACACAGAGAAACGTGGTGTCCAGTGGCTGGAAAAATAGACCGAGACCCCTAAGCTATGGTTAGTTTGAAGATCTGATGAGAAGGGATGGGGAGCAGTTAGTACGACAATTACTAAATACTGTACGTAAGTAGCATGATAAAGACCAGTAAATTGGCCGAGAAAAAAGACTAATATAAAGGCCATGAAGCTCATGGAGAAGTTTATGCAAAAAGTGCAGAAGACAAAAAGACAATTGAGAAATTTCATGGTGGTGATAATGATGCTGTACAGTACTTTTATGATTTTAAAATCCCAAATTCTTCACCCATTTTTCCTTGAAAGATTGTTTGATACATATCACACAAAAAATTTTCAATTTTAAAAAATGGCTCCAAGACCTATATTATATTATAAGACCTTTTGAAATATGTACAGCAAAATTTACCAATCGCCGAAATGCCTTCTAATATTAAGTCCCCCCATCTCAAATGCATTTTGCTTTACTTACAAGAGCATTTGCATCATAATTTCAGACTTAAGGTATTCCACATGTCCAAATTAAAGTTACAATATGCTTGTCAGTGACTATATTATCAAGCGCTCTTTAACTATGGGTTCTTTAGTACAGAATATCCTATAACACCATGTGAAAGTATCCCAACTAACAGTTACAAAAACCATAAACCAGCATAATCGATTTACCTGTTAATATCCTCAGCTCTAATTCTGTGCTTTCCCTTTTACTCTTGGGTCATATGATCTCAGAGTTCTTGCAGTTATCATAATTTTTAAAGGAATACTGCAAACCAATTACCTTGTGTGTTCTACCATTACTGTGTCCTCACTTTTAACTTTGTTAGATCCTACACTCAACCTCCTAATGACTCTTCCAGCAGTACTGCACTAGTATTCAGAATATTATTCACCTATTATTCTAAAACCATTCTTCAGGATCACCAGTAAATTTCCCAGAATGCAAAGTTCTGTGGGCACCTTTCCTGTCTAACTAGAGCACACCTTTAGTAACTAACTACTCTTGGTCCCTTATGGAATTTGACAGGGTATAGCCTAAAACTGTGTAAAGGACAGTTCCTGCTAGTGATCTCTCCTTCCTCGAACATAGTGTGTGACTCACCTATTCTATTACCCAATGATTCATCTACCTAACTAAACCTATCTTTCTGTCATGCTTACCTCTCTTGCTTTAAAGGCATTTTTAGTTTTGACTTTGTGGATGCAGTCAGGATTAAATCCCTTCAAGCTGCCAGCTTAAAAACTTGCTTACAAGTTTCTATTTGTTTATGGATGCATGAGCATGCATGTGCTTAGTATGTATCATACCCTTTGTACATTGCATGTATACACTATATGAATATGTAAACACTGTACAGTACAGTACATAGTACAGTATATACATATACATAATTTAAAACTGTACAACCAATTCCTGAGCCATTCATTTCACAATGCACAATGCATATGATGTTAAATACAATTTTTTCTCATTAACTTTAATACTGTACTCATAAGGTTTGAAATTATGCCCTTTCTCTGCGATGGTATTGTAATCAATATAAAAAAATACCATGGACTGAGAAATATGTAATATCATACAGTCCACATCTTTAATATAACGTATCAAAAGATCAAGGAATGCAAGCTCTGTAAAGACTGGAAACTGAAAATCTATATGATCAACCATACCAACACAGCACATGGTAAATAAATACACACAAAAAAGAATCTCAAAATACACTTCAGTTTCAAATAACGGAATGGCGGTTTTATGAGGAGACTCCTGGTCTGGTGGTGTTAGGGAGAGAAAAAGTACAAGAAACAGCCACAACACTCACCTATGATAGTCGTGAACACAGTAGATTTTATTATCAACGTCGACAGTAAACGGTACTCCATCCAAGCATTCATTGCATATGCAACAACGAAAGCATCCGGGATGATAAGACTTGCCCATGGCTTGGAGTATCTGCAATCAATCATTAATGAAATGCGGCCTCTGCCTCTCAGAGAGAGGGAATATTCATTATTACAACACTTTCAAGGAAAACATTTATAAACACAGATATAGAGCACATGACAACTTCAGGAGAGAGAGAGAGAGAGAGAGAGAGAGAGAGAGAGAGAGAGAGAGAGAGAGAGAGAGAGAGAGAGAGAATATTCATTATTACAACACTTTCAAGGAAAATATTTATAAACACAGATATGGAGCACATGACAACTTCAGGGGAGAGAGAGAGAGAGAGAGAGAGAGAGAGAGAGAGAGAGAGAGAGAGAGAGAGAGAGAGAGAGAGAGAGAGAGAGAGAGAGAGAGATATATTCATTATTGCAACACAAGAGAAAAGTTATATATGCATCTATGACTGAGCACATAAAGACTTCAGAGAGAGAGAGAGAGAGAGAGAGAGAGAGAGAGAGAGAGAGAGAGAGAGAGAGAGAGAGAGAGAGAGAGAGAACAATCCCTACCATTTCCATGATGAGATGTCCGCAAATGGCACACTTCTCAGCTGTCTGCTGGAAACCTGAGTATAAGTAATCTTCCTCGCAGTACACCTTGCCATGGACGTTATAGAACGCCTTGCCCCGCAGGGCGCGGCCGCAAGAGCAGCATATGAAGCAGTTCGTGTGATACAAGTTGCCCATGGCTTGACACGCCTGCCCAGCACCCGTTACCTTGTCGCCACAGGTGTGGCATATACCTGCAAGAAGATGGAATACGTATGTAAATGGGAGAGTAATTACAATGTACTTGAGAGCAAACAACAAATAAATACAGATACCCCCTTGCTTGCAAACGTTACATTCCATGTGGCCATTTGTTTGTTTAATTGTTTTTAAGTTGGTTACTGTACTCTTCGTTCCTATTCAAGTACGGTATGATATAAAATCAATAGAATACTGTACGTTTTTCATCCTAAAACACAATACACTGTGCATACAGTATTGTATATACAGAATAGGCGCGCAAAACAAATTTTGAACTTCCGGGTGACAAAGGGGGGCGCTCTGAACACAATTTTAATTTTCGATCCCAGTTGTATCTCTGAATGTTTGTAAGTTGATTGTTCGCAAGTAGGTTGGTATCTGTGTGTAAATACTGTAGATGGGTAAATAAATAAAGCCATACAAACACAATGATCTCTTTGATAATGAAGAATTATTTATAGTAAACTTTTGCAAAAATCTATGAACCACTATGTATTATTTTCATGATGAACTTTATCCAATGCAAAAGTCAAATGCCATTTGACTGAACCTTCCCTACATCAAATCATATTTCAATCAATTGAAATGGAGTGAAATGATAAACAAAAAGAGATTCGTAATTTAAATAGAAGCTATGATGTCTACAACATACGTTCTTGCATTTTCTAAGACAAAACATCAAGACTAAAAATGCTGTTATACATTGTAATTATATTTCACAACAGGACTTGTTACTGTGCACAATTCCTCTCTTCCAAACTCAGATAAAGGTATTTTTATACCCACAAAAATCTGCCTAAAGTACTTATTACATAACAAAAGGCAGCTTCCTTAAGTATAATATTAACTTACACTTTATTAATTTTTCCATATTTCAGGACACTAAGATACGCCGAGTTGAAACGAAGCCTTGTTGGGATTCCGTTATTGCAACATATCACAGACAGTCACCAGTTATGCATAAAAGATGTCTTCCTTTTCTGAATTATGTATTATACTTCTTTCAGAAACAGTTTTCAAACTTAAATAAAGCATGTCTTCCTCTCAAGAAGTTATATTTCTACATGGAACTCAATCTTCCATCTGATAGCACATTTCAACTTGCCACAAAATTTCTATAAACTTTTCAGTGTTTCCAAGTAAAACTCAAATGTCTTACCAAGGAAATAGTTATACTGTAGTTCAATAGCCCTATTTAAGTCCATCAACACTAAGAAAACATTTCCCATTCATGGTATCTGACATAATTATTTGAAAGTGACCGTTCAAATCAATCCTGACAAAGAACTACTGACATTATTTATAAATTCCAATGTTTGCGTGCGAGTGTAAATATCACTTGTGCAGGAGTACTATCAACACTACATCTTGCATGGGGCACTAAAGACGGATATTAAAAGATGCACTGTCCACTTATTTCCCTGCTGCATGGCTTTCCACATTTCCAATTTCATTTCCCTGGTCTTTTCCAACGTATACTTCTATAAATTCCCTAACCTGACCTTGCTTTAATTTCCATAAAAAATTATTTAAGTTCTACAAGAATTTTCAAAAGTAACCCAATGGTCTCAACTTACCATTGTATGATTATAAAAACATGGGTGAAGATGTAATTTAAAAAAAAATTACAATTTATTCCTATAGTTATTAGCATAATCACTGACGTTGATTTGTTGCCAAGGCTTTGAAAACGAGGTAACATTCCCAAGGAACACACCCTAAAGATCATACCTGGCAAAGCAATAAAAGTAAAATATCTTGGAAGAAAAATGAATAACAAAATAAAGCCCTACGAAACAATATAATTTTACTGTGAAATTTTCCACATTTGTACAAAAGTAAAAGCCAAGGAAATTGAAAAAAAAAAAAAAAATTTAGTTGGAATTAACAAAGAGACTACACGTACATTGTTACCAAGTAAAAAATTAATTTCTGATTCTGCGGCCGGGCTAATTACAACGTCAATTTGTTAAATCAAATCAATAAACCTCACAGTAAGTGACGAGTGCTGTGATACAACAGCATACTTTTCAGTTCCCAAATTATGCTGTCATGCGTTTACTTGTTTGTTGCATCTGCTTTTCCAGAAATCAACACATCACTTCAATAAAAGTTTGAAATGGCATAAGAACCTTGATTTGTAATTACGTATGTGTATTTGCATTTATTCATCACCATTCATATGCCAATTGTTATGCATTTATACTGTATGAAGGAGTGGGCCACAAATTGACTCTCGTCATTAAGCTTACTGTTAACGTTAAATGGGTGCCCATCCTACAAAAGAGAAATTAAGATATCACTCACACATTTGGCTTGATGTTATAAACAGTATTTAAAGGAGTAATATAAATCTATAAATCTGGATACAAAAGCAATTTACTGAAGGTAAGATCTACCTGACTATAAAAGAGATGCACTTCTATTTATTAAAAGTGATACTGTCCTTTGGGTTATAAACAATCTTTTTAGGAAATAGACACTCTTCTGAGCCTTTCTCTCTCTCTCTCTCTCTCTCTCTCTCTCTCTCTCTCTCTCTCTCTCTCCACCTTATTGTTTGACATTTCCAATACATTCCTTCACATATATTCGTACACTGGTGTACACATATGTATAAGTTGATATGCATAAACATGGAAATAATCAGAGAGAGAGAGAGAGAGAGAGAGAGAGAGAGAGAGAGAGAGAGAGAGAGGGGGCTCAGAGGAGTCGGTATTTCCTATGTAAATTGATACGCAAGGTATGCATACAGAGAGAGAGAGAGAGAGAGAGAGAGAGAGAGAGAGAGAGAGAGAGAGAGAGAGAGAGAGAGAGAGAGAGAGAGAGAATTGCAAAACTCTTTGAAAGGAAATCTTCCAAAACAGACGGATGACATTAATCTCCCATCCATCGAGAGAGAGAGAGAGAGAGAGAGAGAGAGAGAGAGAGAGAGAGAGAGAGAGAGAGAGAGAGAGATACTCCTTCCATGCGGTTTCACATAGTAACCACGAAATCAACCTTTTAAAAATCATAACGCATTCCAGAGCGTGCGTGCGCGCGCACACACACACACACACACATCCGCAACATCACGAGGTTTACAATCGCGTCATCCTCTCGCATGGAAATGGACGCGGACTGGAATACTTATCAAGGATTATTGAAACATGCAGAAAGTAAGTCCTTATACACATTTCAAATATCGTCTGTGTTCGCATACTGGCCATATATACTAGAGTCGATTCAACCAAATATACACATGTTTTGGCTACGGTAAAGCCAATATATGAACGACAAAAAAAAAAATAAATGGTAAAGCCAATATATGAATGACAAAAAAAAAAAATAAAATAAATAAAAATAAAAATTTGAAAGTTACACCAAATTCTTCCGCGCTGAATTACACTAAGTTATTACACTTACGAGCATCAACTGCTTTAAAAATGAAATTATTTGATTAAGATATTAGTGGTACAATAACTGGCAATATTCTACTACTACTACCCATCACTTTACCTTAACACAACGGCGAGAGATTTGAACGTAACACAAAAGTCTAGTCAATTCATCAACATAATCTGAGTTGTAATTATATTGGTTTAAAAAAAGTAAAGAATGCGCTTTCAATGTAATCAATTCCACTGCACTTTTAATACACGTTATGCAACAGTGCTGAAGTTAAAATCCCGTGATAAACATCACCCCCGGCTTTACACGCTCGATACTGGTCCAGAAATTGAAATTCTATTAATACGATGCTTAGTAATAAGCTTTGATACACGGGCAATAGACTGCACAAAAATTAGTATTTTTGTGTAGTCTATTGCCGGTATAGACTGAACGTTTTTAAAAATGTTAACAACATATGCTATCTATATATTATCATGCCCGTAATTAAAATCAATGTTAGTGATGTATTTTTAAAACGAGTAATACACATCACGGTACCAGTGTCGTACTTGAAATGACAGTAATAATATCAAATTCTATTAACACTTTTAATACCAATAAAACAACAATTATTAGCACACTTTACGCGCTAAATATCAGCATTCGACTTCTGATACTTTTAATACTAGTGATACACTCGAAATATCATCGTGATACTTTAAAATATCACCGACAGACTTTATCGTTAACGCATCACGTCCCGGTACTCGCCATTCTCAACTCGGGGAAAAAAAACAAAAGCGCATCAAGTGATTTGCACTACTCTTTCGACGGCGCGCGTGACCGTCCCTACGTAGGGGGATTAAGGGGACGCCGTACAGGTCGAAAAAAGAAGAAGAAGAAGAAGGAGAAGAGGAATCTTGCCAAACGTAACAGGAACACCACGGCTGTTAGTGCCGAACGTGAAGGAACGCTATCTAAATGAGAGAGAGAGAGAGAGAGAGAGAGAGAGAGAGAGAGAGAGAGAGAGAGAGAGAGAGAGAGAGAGAATCTGACGACCTTTACCCATTATTACGAGTGATGATTCATTTTCTGGGGAAAGTGACGTACTCAGGAGAGGAGGCAAGGTGGTCAAAATGACCTCAAGTGACGGCGAAGACAAATCATGTCTGAATTGACCAATTTAAGAAGTTATAATTGAATAACCTAAGAAATAAACCAGAGAGATCTTTGTGAGTAATACCCACTAAATTACCATTTCCTAGAATAATAATAATAATAATAATAATAATAATAATAATAATAATAGTTTCTTAACTCAGACAGCAAGTACTTCCCATAGTTGCTTCCGACTAGGAAAATCCCATCCAATTCTGTTAATAATTTCTCTCTCTCTCTCTCTCTCTCTCTCTCTCTCTCTCTCTCTCTCTCTCTCTCTCTCTCTCTCTCTATATATATATATATATATATATATATATATATATATATATATATATATATATATATATATATATATATATATATATATATAAAGCATGTTCCCTAAAACCCAGTCTGTCTCTGTTGCCTGACAGCACTGAATTGTGTACCTATGGGCAGTCAACTGTTCAACAGTGTGTGTGTGTGTGTGTGTGTGTGTGTGTGTGTGTGTGTGTGTGTGTGTGTGTGTGTGTGAGAGAGAGAGAGAGAGAGAGAGAGAGAGAGAGAGAGAGAGAGAGAGAGAGAGAGAGAGAGAGGCTAAAAGCGAGTGCCCACTGCCCCATCAAATTGGGAGGACCTCTTCGAGGTAATCCTCGTCCCTCTGTGGCGAAATCATCCATGATAATTTAAAAATAGCTCTCTCTCTCTCCTCAGATTCTATAACCGAATTCCCCAGATCACACCAATTTCCTGCACTGTCCACGACGCCTAAATTCCTCTACATCGAGGTATTTGCTGCCGAATACCACAGCAGATTCCTAACCACTAACAACTAACGACTTCCTCCTCCTCCTCCTCCTCCCCCCTCTCCCCCTCCTATTCCTTTCACTCTCCCTCCTCCTCCTACTCCTTCCCCTCTCCCTCCCCCTCTTAGAAGCTGTTCACGATGGAATCAACGACAACTTTGAGTCATACTGACACCAAGGAGAGAACAGGTGCCACTGGCTGGCTGGCTCTCTCTCTCTCTCTCTCTCTCTCTCTCTCTCTCTCTCTCTCTCTCTCTCTCTCTCTCTCTCAATGGTATCAAGCTCCTTACATATGAAGTTCGTTTGACGAGATAAGACCCTATTGGTGAGATGTGTGTGTGTGTGTGTGTGTGTGTGTGTGTGTGTGAGAGAGAGAGAGAGAGAGAGAGAGAGAGAGAGAGAGAGAGAGAGAGAGAGAGAGAGTCTGTTTTATGCATATTCAAGAGTAAAATCTTCTTATCTCAGCCTCTCTTGGGACATAAAACAAGAAATGACGTTTTGTCACATCTTTCGTGCCGTTAAATTTGAATTGCTGTTACAGTGCTTGGTCGCCTAACGTTATGTTTCCTTGTAAAATGTTTATATGTTTACCAGGTTAATGTTCTTTTGTTTACCAGTAAAATGTTAATATGTTTACCAGTAAAATGGTTTGTCATCAAATCCTAAAAACCTTGATTCGAGGACAGTACTGCCCTAAAACAGAAGACTACTGTATCTGCAAAATTACAAAACTGAGAAAAATGATAGATAGTCCCTTGCCTTACTAATGATTTTGCAGATACTGCAAATGGGACCCCCTAAATACTCTTGGAAAGCACTGAAGCATCATTCTGAAACTAGAGTAACTTGTGTATTAGTGTTTCACGAGCCTGATAGGTGGCATATCTCCATTTGGAAAATTTTGCAGATACTGCAGTTTTCCAATTTAGGACAGAATACGCCTTTGCTCCTCACATAAAACTAAAACAAAACATACACTATCTATGAGATGTTCACACCCACTGTCCTCAATTAAGTTATTTATTACGGATAAAACACTACAACGAAGTGTCACATACAAACAAAAGTAAAAAGAAAGGCGTGACTGCTGTGATTAAACAAATCAGCAGTCGCCTGTAACCTGTTTACACACACATACATACATACATACATCTTCGATCTGGCTAACGGGAATTTGGGGGGTTCGAAACCCTTGCTTATTTACGAGGTCCAAATCGACAGCAGCACCCTAAGAGAAACCTAGATATGGGGAGTTTTTTTTTTTTTGTATGGTGGTAAACTGAGCTAATGTAATTCAAATTTTTCTTTTATGAACTTACAACAAGTTAATGTAATTCATCCTTTTAAAGGCTTACTATGAGTTAATGTAATTCACCTTTTATATAAATTTACTGAGTTAATGTAATTCACTTTTTTCTTTTACATTTATTTTTTTTACATGCCATATATTGAATCATTCACCACAATCGACTCATTTCACATCGATTCTTCACCATTTTCACGAAACAGGCCTAAAATATATCGATGTGATAGGCCTACAACCGAATTTAACTTCCGCCACCAGAGACCTTTTGAAAGAAAAGTCAGTGACCCCTTGGAAACACTTCACAGTCACTAGATCATCTCTCATCGAGACTTTTTCAAGTAATCGAATTCGCAAGACTTTTCAAATAACCGAATTCAAACTTTTTTTTTCAAATAACTAAGATCAAAGGCTTTTTCAAATGATCGAATTCAAAGACTTTCAAATAACTGAATACAATGACTTTTTCAAATGACTGAATTCAATGACCTTTTCAAATAATTGAACTCAAAGACTTTCAAATAACTAAAATCAAAGCCTTTTTCAAATAATTGAATTCAAAGACCTTTTCAAATAACTGAACTCCACGGCTTTCAAATAACTGAATTCAAAGACTTTCGAATAACTGAAATCAAACTTTTTTTTCAAATAACCAAAATCAAAGACCTTTTCAAATAACTTAATTCAAATCTTATTTTCAAATAACTGAATTCAATGACCTTTTCAATTTTAACTCAATTCAAACTTGCAAAGATTCCCGACGAATTCCCAGACGCCCTCTGCAAATTCTAATAATTTCGAGGGCCTCCGTCGATGCTATGGACGTTCTCTCTTTTCATAGAAGGGATTCTTTACAACAGGAGATTCTCATCACCACAAATTTTCACGTGATTCTAAAAAGAATCTTTCAACCACAACGGCATAGTTTGTAACGTTAATCCTGAGCTAGACGCCCTTGGCGAATTCTAAAAACTTCGAGGGCTTTCGTCGATTCTACTTCAAACTTTGTTAAAACAATGATTCTTACCACCAAAAACTTCACGTGATTCTAAGAGGAATACTTCAATTACAATGGCAGAGTCTGTAACTTAAGCTAGATGGAAGTTTTCTCTTTTCAAACCTTGTTAAAAATATGAACCTTTCCACCAAAACTTTCACGCGACTCTAAGAAGAATCCTTCGATATTCACGGCAGAGTCTGTAACTTCAATCCTAAGCTAAATGGAGGTTCTCTCTTTCAAACCTTGTTAAACAAGAGACTTATCACCGAAACTTTCGCGTGATTCTAAGAAGAAGAATCCTCCAACATTCACGGCAGCAGAGTCTACAACGTTAATTCCTTTCAAACCTTGTTATAACAACGATCCTTTTCACCGAGCCTTTCGCGTGATTCTAAGAGGAGGAATCCTTCATCTACCAAAGCACAGTCTGTATCCCGTTCATCCCAAGCAGGATTCACTTAGGCCATAACCACATCATCATTAAGAAAACAGCACTCCTTTTCTCCTGTGTGACTCTCTCGAGAGAGGAGTGATATTGTATGCGCGCGCGACACCCGGTAGCAGCACAATTCAACTGGCTGCCCCTTTCGTTTTAGACATGAGCTTTGCTTACTACAACACCACACACACACACACACACCACACACGCTCTCTCTCTCTCTCTACTGCTGGCGAGAGAGAGAGAGAGAGAGAGAGAGAGAGAGAGAGAGAGAGAGAGAGAGAGAGAGATCCCTTACCGCTGGTGGTGGTGGCGGTGCCGCTGCCCACACTCATATCCTCAGATATTCGAAACTCTCTCTCTCTCTCTCTCTCTCTCTCTCTCTCTCTCTCTCTCTCTCTCTCTCTCTCAGAGCCGAACAAACAAATAAACGACAATTACAACCCATTAATCAAACGGCGACACACGAGACGATCTCTGCTCATTGAGTGATGGCGAAAGATGAATTCAAACACGCAAACCAAGGGCTTCCAACTCCTTAAAAAAATAAATAATAATAAAAAGTCCTCAAACAACAAACAAGCAAAAAGTGGCCTTAAAAACTCCCACACACAAACCTCCTCTCAACAAACCCACACCACAAAAAAAAAAAAAAACTTGACAGGGAAAAAAAAGCATAAAACGAGAGAACAAACAGTAAAACAGAAGCTGTCAAAACTTATTTGTCAGAGGTGCAGCAACCATGCGGTTGAGCTCAGCAGAGGCTGGGGAGGAGAGAGAGAGAGAGAGAGAGAGAGAGAGAGAGAGAGAGAGAGAGAGAGAGAGAGAGAGAGAGAGGTTTGTTAGTCTGGGCTTCTTCTTCTTCTTCTCCTCCTTCTCCTGGCATGAGGCAAACAGCTGATGGTGACGAGAGAGAGAGAGAGAGAGAGAGAGAGAGAGAGAGAGAGAGAGAGAGAGAGAGCTGCTTCTTCTTCTGGCATGAGACAAACAGCTGATGGTGACGGTAGGCTAGACAATGACGTCACACTTTGGCGGCGTGATGACTTCACGGCAGCAGTTAAGTATACCTTAGTTTAACCCGACCACTGAGCTGATTAACAGCTCTCCTACGGCTGGCCCGAAGGATCAGACTTATTTTACGTGGCTGAGAACCAACTGGTTGCCTAGCAACGGGACCTGCAGCTTATTGTGGAATCCGAACCGCAGTATAACGAGAAATGAATTTCTATCACCAGAAATGAATTTCTCTAATTCTTACATTGGCCGGTCGGAGAATCGAACGCGGGCCCGGCTGGGTGCTAGCTGAGAACGATACCGACCCATCCAATGAGGAATTCTTGTCAGAGCAAACACGACAAAGGGGAAGTGCGCAATAAAGTGATGATTTCACTACAGAAACAAACAAGATACAAACGTTTCTAGAATAAATCTTTTCTCTTATTATCCACCTGTCTATATTTTACAATGCGGAGTATTAACATAACCACATAAAAATATTATTGTCTATTTTTGCAATCACAAACGTTTCTGTCTATTCCCACTCGCTATTCAAAATATGCACATATACAGAGAGAGAGAGAGAGAGAGAGAGAGAGAGAGAGAGAGAGACTATACCTTATTCTTTGTTGAAAATAAAAATTTTTAAATACATATATCTTGAGAGATGCATTAGAGAGATTGAGACAAGAGAGAGAGAGAGAGAGAGAGAGAGAGAGAGAGAGAGAGAGAGAGAGAGAGAGAGAGAGAGAGAGACTATACCTTGCCCTTTCTTTGTTGAAAAAAAAATTGCCTTTAAATATACCAATAACACTTACCACACGAACAAGCAAACAGGCGCAACTGCAAGACTAATGCAAGATTATGTAAACGACCACCGGACGAAGGAAAGGAAGGAACAAGAAGGCACGAAAAAAGTAAAGGGAGGCGGGGTGAGAGGTGAACGAGGACACAGAGATACAATTAGTCATCCGACGAGAAAGTGAATGCAGAGAGAAAGGTTTATAAGCCAAGGGCCAAACACTGGGGACCTACGAGGTCATTCAGCGCTGTGAAGGAAATTGAGGGTAAGAGGTTTGAAAGGTGTAACAGGGGGAAGACCTCGCAGCTACACTGAAATAACTGTTAGGAGAGGGTGGATAGCAAGATGAAAGACAATATGAACGGGGGTACAGTAAAAGGAATGAAAGGGGGTTTACAGCTAGGGGCCTAAGGAAGGGACGCTGGAAAGAACCTTCAGTAATGCCTACAGTGCACCTCACTGGAAAAAGGTTTATAAGCAAATGGATCTCGGAATATAAGCAACTGTGAGACGCTGTATGAAGGAAACGCATTTTGGGGGTCGATGGAGTAAGTACTTTTGATGATCTGGTGAATGTGGGAGATGTAAGAGAGGCTAAGCTGAATGGTAAACAAGTAATAAAATGCGCAGAAGTTTCTTCGGCGCAACTGAGTTTTCTGTACAGACACTATAGCATATCATCAAGGCCACCGAAAATAGATCTATCTTACGGTGGTCTCGCTATAATGCTGCAAGAGCCGCGCCCCATGAAGCTTTAACCACGACCCGGTGGTGGCCTATCCTAAATCGTTGCCAGAAGCACGATTATGGCTAACTTTAACCTTAAATAAAATAAAAACTACTGAGGCTAGAGGGCTGCGATTTGGTACGTTTGCTGAGTGGAGGGTGGATGACCAACATACCAATTTGCAGCCCTCTAGCCTCAGTGGTTTTTAAGATCTGAGGGCGGACAGAAAAAGTGCGGACGGACAGACAAAGCCTGCTTAATAGTTTTCTTTTCCAGAAAACTAAAAATGTGGAAGTGGGTAGTTCATGTTTAAAATTAAAAGAGGATTTGACCGTTGAGGACGCCCAAAGGGTAATCAGGAGACTGACAAACGAAAAGAAACAGTTCATGAGATGTTGTAGTAAAGGGAGTTTGTGACCGATTGGCTGACTAGAGTGAGTACAGTATATCTAGATGAAGGAAAAGTTCTACAAAGAAAAAATGGGAAAGAAGAATCATTGTTTCTTTTACAAGGGTGAAGGGGATAGGGAAGACTGTAAGAATTATATAAAAGCATTGCTTAATAAGCACGGAAAGGTGTGCAGTAGGATTTTGTCTGAGAGAGCACTGCATACGACAGAAGGGTTGCTGGGGAAAGAACAGTGTGGTTTTTAGACTGTGTGGGGACCAAATATTTATTATGAAAGTTAAGTGGGGCGTTTGAAAGTAAACTGAAAAAGCCAGCGTAGCATACATACAAGCTCCTACAAAAGCTTATGAATGAATATGATATTCAGGCCAAAGGCCAAGCACTGGGACCTATGAGGTCATTCAGCGCTGAAACGGAAACTGACAGTAAAAGGTTTGAAAGGTGTAACAAGAGCAAATCCTCGCAGTTGCACTATGAATATATTATTAGAAGAGAGTGAAAAGTAAGATGGAAGAAAGAGAATATGAAAGGAGGTACCATAAGAGAAACGAAAGGGGTTGCAGCTAGGGGCCGAAGGCACGCTTCAAACTCTTAAGTAATGCTTACAGTGGCCCGCATGAGGTGCGCTGACGGCACTAACCCCCCTACGGAGAAAAGCTTATGAAAGAATCGATGTGGAGGGTGTTGAGAATATATGATATAGAATTTGAGTCTCCCAAATTTGGCCAGCGGGCCAATATCATGCCTACCACTAAATTTGATCTTGGTCTCAGCGATCTGAAATACTAATAAATAGTAAAACTATTTCCTTACGTTTTTTCCCATTAGTAAATTGGACACTTCTGTTGAGGAAGTTTTATGCACAAAGGATTCACCAACAAATCGGCATTTTTGGTGTTCATGTGATAGTGACTGTTGCCATGTTTCTTCTCGTGAGCCCTTCTTAATTAACTGTGCGTATATACGTATGTACATATAATATATATGTATATGTATTTGTATATATATATATTCTATATATATAGAAAAAATCCACCAAGGAAAGAGAAACACTGGAGTGCTGCAAGGCCTTTCGACTGTCGTCCTTTGCTTGAAGTAAAGGACGACAGTCGAAAGGCCTTGCAGCACTCCAGTGTTTTCTTTTCTTGGTGGATTTTTTTACTATATATTCACCACGTTCCATATTTCCGTGATTCAGTTATACATATTATTATATAATATATATATATATATATATATATATATATATATATATATATATATATATATATATATATATATATATATATATATATGACAGGGCTCAGGTGATTTAGAATGACTCAAAAAATGAGTCATTCTGGTCTTCTAAACATTTACATGTAGAAATTACTGCGTGACATATTGGTGGTCGAACCTATAATGAACTGAAGTTACATTCCAAAATACAATTCCATCAACCTATTCCCTTGTGCATTCAAATTAATGTATGTTTACACCTGAATGTTTAACAGAGCATTACATCGTTTACTCTCTCTCTCTGGTACGAAATGTATATGTAGAGTTTTATATATAGGTGTTCTTCATATAGTTAACTCTCTCTCTCTCTCTCTCTCTCTCTCTCTCTCTCTCTCTCTCTCTCTCAGGAAATGAATGTGAATATAGAGTTTTGTAAACATATATTCTTCATGCTAAGTAAGTGTCTCTCTCTCTCTCTCTCTCTCTCTCTCTCTCTCTCTCTCTCTCTCTCTCTCTCTCTCTCTCTCTCTCTCTCTCTCTGTGGTAATAAATTTGCATGTAGAGTTTGGTAGGTGAATATCCTTCTTACACAGTTAATT
>NC_089749.1:13080161-13120161 GCF_040412425.1 Macrobrachium rosenbergii | reverse complement strand
AGGCTGCTGACGGCAGAGGGACCTGGCCAGGAGGTGGGTGGGTTGGGGAGGGGGGGGTGTTGCAAATACCGAAATGTGACAAGCCAACAGCGACCGCCATCAGTTATGTCATCACCAGCAACCTACAGAAATCCTCTCTATATTTAAAATTTGACAAAATGGCTGCTCAAGGTAAAAAAAAAAAAAAAAAAAAAAGGTATATACCATGGCCATTTACCTCAAAGTCCTAAGACTACTCCCTCATTTTTCTTCTTTCTCCTTCTCTCCCTCATTTTTCTTTTTTCTCCTCTCCCTCCCTCATTTTTCTCCTCTCCCTCTCTCATTTTTCTTCTTTTTTCTCCTCTCCCTCCCTCATTTTTCTCCTTCTCTCCCTCCCTCATTTTTCTTCTTTCTCCTTTTCTCCCTCCCTCCCTCATTCTTTTTTCTCCTTCTCTCCCTCCCTCCCTCATTTTTCTTCTTTCTCCTCTCCCTCCCTCCCTCATTTTTCTTCTTTCTCCTCTCCCTCACCCCCTCATTCTTCTTTCTCCTTCTCTCACTCCCTCCCACCTTCACTCTTCTTCTTTCTCCCTCTCACCCTCATTCTTCTTCTTTCTCCTTCTCTCCTCCTCCTCCTCGCTACTTACCGTAATATTCGCCCTCCTGTTCTTGCTTCTCCATCTCCTCCTCTATCTTCTGCGTGAGGGCCTCCAACTTCCTCTCCGCTTCGCTCATTCCCTGTGGGGAAGAAGAAGAAGAAGAAAAATGAATGATTAGGGAACTACAAAGGTATGATAATTTGCATGAACACATACATGATATAGCCTGTAAATCTTGTGGGGGTGTGTGTATATATATATATATATATACATGAGTGTATGTATGTATGTATGTATGTATGTATGTATGTATGTATGTATGTATATATATATATATATACACACACACATATATATATATATATATATATATATATATATATATATATATATATATATATATATATATACATACATATTCTATTAACCTGATAACAAACAATTATCTTATCTTAACTGAATCATTTTTAGGAGAGAGAGAGAGAGAGAGAGAGAGAGAGAGAGAGAGAGAGAGAGAGAGAGAGAGAGAGAGAACTTAGCAATATCTTCACTATTAATTAAAAATAAATACTACTGCTTCATATAATTAAAAATACATACTACTGCTTCAAACACTTAAAAATAAATACTACTTTGAAATGGAAACTCTCAAGGTAATGGGAAAGATTTAAAACCACGTACTACATACATACACTCGCACACATTAACACAAGTAATACTAAATTATTAAAATCAAGTTATTCTTATGAAAAAATAAAGTTAGGGTCAGGCGTTTATATTTAGAAAATGGGAACAAGCCCTCATTTAGTATGTGTTAAAACCGTAGATTTCTTCCCATTACACCAAGCCTGTATTGGTTCAACGCGCATTCCAACTAAAACAATGAACCACGGATATTTAAGGATAATTCTCTCTCTCTCTCTCTCTCTCTCTCTCTCATTTACTGAAAGGCTCCTGCATCACTGATCCGTTTACATTATATATGGGGATACATGACCTACCTGTAATTAAAATAATACTCATGTTTATGAGTTGATTTGTTTAAACACACACCCATGCATGGACAATTGCTTATATATATATATATATATATATATATATATATATATATATATATATATATACAGTGATATGTATATATATGTGTATATATACACATGTATGTATATACATACATAACTATATAACTACTTAACCTAGGACTCACCTGCCCATAATTATTGTACCCGTAAGCCATCTTGACCAACAATTTTTGTACTGTACTTGGAAAGGTATCTATGGAACCATATAACCTTCTTATCACTTAAATAAAGATGAGAATGCGTAGAGTATGTAGACTTTCGTTATCTTTTGTATTCCTGAAGATGATAAGATGACACTGATCTTAATTTCTTCTTCTTCAGTTCACTGAAAAGTGTTACAAGTTCAATTGTCCTGAACGTAAACACACAATGAGTCACACTTTTATCAGGTACCTGGAAAAAAGAACTGTCAAAATCTTGGTGTTTGCATAATAATTTTATTATATATATATATATATATATATATATATATATATATATATATATATATATATATATATATATATATATATATATATATATATATATATATATACAGTATTGTCACTTATTCATCAGTGTCTTTTTCACATTCAATAAGCCATGACTATAGCTGTCCCGGCCAGGATTCAATCCCGGACTCGATTCCTGGCCGGGCCAGTTGCACTCATCGAATTATAATTCTCCTTCTTAGAAAGATATGATCAGGGTATCGTGAATTCACACACACACACACACACATATATATATATATATATATATATATATATATATATATATATATATATATATATATATTATTATGATACTGTTGCTTAAATTTAAAAAAATTATATATATATATATATATATATATATATATATATATATATATATATATATATATATATATATATATATATATATATATATATACACACACACTCGACTACGTCTTTTTTGTCAAGAAGAGGATGTTCAATGTCTATACACCTGCATTTGCTTGCGAGACGATTGGAAAAATGCGTGAGGAATAACTTCTTTTTTTTTTTAAAGGCCTCAAGAAATAACGTCAAATCTCCCAATTTTCCTATTTCACTTAGAAATGTATAACTGTCGCCTCTGGCGTCGCCACATAAAACGCTCAGGATTTATTCCACTTTTTAAAAAATCACAGAAATGGTAATGTGAGACCACTTTATTCAATATTTTGGTTAAAAAACGTGATGTACACTGGGATATTATTGCAAGAACTTCACCCAATCAGAATATAAGTCATATAAGTCCCCTTCGTTAATTGTCAATGTCTAATTTATTATGTAACCTGACATTTACTTATATCACCCACTTCCGTGAGCGATATATTAGGGTTCATGGTTATTATTTATTAATTGCGATGAGGAAATTCAGAAACAAATGTTCCGGAGTGTCAAAACAACTAGATAACTGGTTTCTTGTTTACCCTACAAGTTACTGGAACCTCAAAAGGAACCTCATAAATACCAAGTCACAAGTCTAAGGGAAGTATGGCATTCACTGGACGAGTACCCTACTCGACTGGGTGATGGGGTTGACTAATGGAATGAGACTGGTATCACACTGACAATAATTATTGGTTTTAAAAAGGGACTTGTTGACTCCGGTTGGTGACTAACACTGGAGCCTGGAACATCATGGAAAAGCAGTAGGAAAATATGGCATGCATGGGACAAGTACTGTACTCGACTTGGTGCTGGAATGCAACTAACATCACAGAGACAGAGACTAAGGCTATAAAATTTTGGGTTTTAAATAGGGACTTTTGGTTTGTTGGTGACTACTCAAACTAGCTCCACGGAGTCTGGAATATCATGGTGATACAAAAGATGAGGAAAGTAACGTGAGTTCTGGAATCAAAGTGCGTCCTCTTGATGTGACATGTTCGTCAAATTGTCCTTGAAAAATAAAAATTAAGACAATAAACCTCCTTGACAAATACAAATTAATACGTATAATAAAACTCTTGAAAAATAAAAATCAAGACGTATAATAAAACTTCATGAAAAATACAAATTAAGACGTAGAATAAAACTAACAAATTAAAATTCGAGGCCCTCGTAAATCGCAGAGTTGAAAATAAATGCAACGTCTTCAAGAACAATACAGTGTATTAAAGCATACCAAGAGAGATCTCTTCATATGATAAAGAGGTTTAAATGTTATATAAGTCTATAAAATCTATATCTATCAAATCCACACATGGAAATCTGCAAAAATCTTTATTGGGAAATTTTACGTCGTCGTGGTCCTTAAGAAGAATCGAAAATGCCCAACGAACAGGAGAGGAGAGGAGAGAGGTGGTCAGTGCATGCGTTGCTGTTCTTCATCCTCCTCCTCCTCCTCCTCCTCCTCACTTTGCTACCTTTCTTCTCTTCCTCCCTCTCCTTCTCTTCCTCTCCTCCTGCATCATCTCAGGAAGATTCGAAAATCCCCACCGGGGAGATGAGAGAAGAGAGCAGAGAGGAGGTCAGTGCATGCGTTGCTGTTCTTCTTCCTCCTCCTCCTCACTTTGCTACCCTTCTTCTTCTTCCTCTTCTTCTTCTTCTTCTTCTTCTTCTTCTTCTTCTCCTTAGGGAGAATCGAAAATGCACACGGACAGAGAGGAGAGGAGAGAGGAGGTCAGCGCAAGCGTTGCTGTTCTTCTTCCTCCTCCTCCTCACTTTGCTACCTTTCTTCTTCTCCTACTACTCCTCCCCCCCCTCCTCCTCCTCCTCCTCCGCCATCATCCCTCTCGTCACTTGCTACTCATACCAAGGCTGCTCGACAAGGTCGCCTGTACCATTTGCTGGCATTCTCAACTCCCGTTTTTTTTTCTTTTTTTATTTTTACCGTACCCAATGCCCATAGCTAATTTCTCTCTCTCTCTCTCTCTCTCTCTCTCTCTCTCTCTCTCTCTCTCTCTCTCTCTCTCTCGTCCATGGTTACCATCTGTTGTATTTCTCTGCCGAGATGCTGCTGATGATGATGATACAACCTTAACTTACAAATGGCAGGGGAACCGATTTTCTCTCCCCCTTCCCACCCCCTCTCTGTGTGTGTGTGTGTGTGTGTGTGTGTGTGTGTGTGTGTGTGTGTGTGTGTGTGTAACTAGTTCCACTACATAATCTCAGGCCAAAAGACAAGAAACAACATATTAGAAGACTGAGGGAACAAAACACTTCAAGTTTCTGTAACTACTTCAAGCCCACTCTTCCTCCTCCCCACCCCCTCCCGCAAAGGTCAACCATGAGGGGGAAGGGGAAGGGGAAGGGGAAGGGGGAGGGGGAGGGGGTGAACCGGGCTTCTCTTGGCAAATGCCATTTAAAGCAACCCCTCTCGCGTATGCCTTCTGGGGAAAGGCAGCCCTGCATAAGAAAGACGAAAGACGACGTGCCCACCTATACATACAGGCAAGGTCTGGGAGGTATGCGCGCATGTATGGGTTGGTGTACACAAGGGCATTCTTCGGGGTCCCGCACGCTTTTCCTACCCACCTTTACACACGAGGGAGTTCTGGATTTGTATGTACTGGTAGTGCACATACATATTTCGGGTTTGTACATTGGAGTATTAGTACAGAAACATGTGTATATTAAGTCTCTATCTCTCTCTCTCTCTCTGGCATCTTCGAGTACGTATTAGCAGTACTGAAACGTATGTACATTGAAGTCTCTCTCTCTCTCTCTCTCTCTCTCTCTCTCTCTTATGTTCGAGTACGTATTGGCAGTACTGAAACATATTTCAAACGTGTACACTGGAGTATTTAGTACAGAAACATTTGTGCACCGGAGGATTCTCTCTTCCTCTCTCTCTCTCTCTCTCTCTCTCTCTCTCTCTCTCTCTCTCTCTCTCTCTCTCTCTCTCTCTCTGGCAGTCCGAGTGTGTATTGGTAATACACAAACATATTTCAAATTTGTACACTTCAGAAATAGTAGTACATGAACACTTGCACACTGGAGTTTTCTCTCTCTCTCTCTCTCTCTCTCTCTCTCTCTCTCTCTCTCTCTCTCTCTCTCTAACATGTTCGAGTATGTGTTGGCAGTACACAAACATATTTCAAATTTGTACATTTCAGAACTAGTAGTACAAAAACATCTGTATATTGGAGTTCTTTCTCTCTCTCTCTCTCTCTCTCTCTCTCTCTCTCTCTCTCTCTCTTACCGAGCTGAGGGACAATGTCCAAGTGCATTAAAGTAAGTTAGTGAATGCAGCGGATCTATCAGACAATGAGAGAGAGAGAGAGAGAGAGAGAGAGAGAGAGAGAGAGAGAGAGAGAGAGAGAGAGAGAGAGAGAGAGAGAGAGAGAGAGAGAGAGACTGACTTGGCATATATTATTAAAACCTTTCAAATAAATTATGAAATTAGGTAAAATAACTCGGTGTCGCTCTATCTAATATATCAAAACGAAAACGGCAAAATATTATCATTATTATCATTATTATTATTATTATTATTATTATTATTATTATTATTATTATTATTATTATTATTATTATTATTATTATTACTGCAAAGTAGTTTAACAGTGCTATAACTCTCCAAAGGAATTCGTTTTTCAATGAGGAACGAAATTTGGAACAAGGCCCGTGTTGAAGAAGCTGAACAGCTAAATGAGAAGAAAGCAAAGGTACTAGATGAAAAATGAAAAGACCGGAAACAGAACTGCCGCCAGGCACCTACGTAGAACCTACAGTGCGCCACTCTGCGGCAAAATTTAGGCGATAACCTCCCCACAAGAGATTGGAAAAAGGGTGACATATATTTCTGTTTTTCGTTCCAAACAAATTGGAATACAATTCCAATAGAAAGAATTCCCAAACAGAATATGACGTCATCATATATTTTATCAATCCTGACGCTTATCTGTGATGTTACTTTTTTTTTTATCTCCCAACTATCACAAATTCCCTTATCTACCAAGTGCCAGTGCCACTGGCACTCACATCCTGCCCCTTCTGTGCCCGTTATCTCTGCTAATAGATCTCTGCCACTTGATCTGTTTCGTTTAAATAAGTGGTCCACTCAACTTGATCATTCTTAATTTTCAAACACTTAGGCCCTCAAAATAAATTAATACAATATACGTAATATAAACACACACACATACATATATATTATATATATAATTATATATATATATATATATATATATATATATATATATATATATATATATATATATATATATATATATATATATATATATATATATATATATATATATATATATATATATATATATATATATATATATGGCATTGCACCGTGATGGAACCTCAATGATAAGATGTATCAAGTCAAGCAATACAGAAAATATGGACCTAGAATAAAAATAAAAATTTCACACACACAAACAAACAAACAAACACGACAGTCCCGATCATATCTGACTCAATCGAGAACGCTGACCAGAAGCGGTGCTGATAAAAGCGCGGGGTCACAGAAGAAGAAATAATAATTCTCAAATATTTAAAGTAACCATAACAACAAAATAAGAATATTTTCAAACGAAGACACAGTAACAAAGTGTATAAGTGAAGGCTGCGAAGAATGGAGCGTCCTGCACACACATACAAATACAAGCTTATTTTGAGATTTTATAAACATATATATTCGTCGTGTTCATAGTTTTTCTAAGAATACGCTTCGTGAACCAAACATGTATTCGAGCTTGTATGCTCGTAACTATGATAAACATGTGACACTGTGGGTGAGACCACACCTGTAATAGCCTGTTTGGGTGCGTCGACGCCAAATAATGGTGCTGAAAAAGTCAATAAACTCAATTCAAGCTAGAACCACAGAGTCCACTCTTCGAGAAACTAAGCAACAACATTCAATCTTCCTTGAGAAATAAGATGGAAATGATGGACTTACTTTCTTCAGATATTCTATTACCATTATTTTCACTAAATTACATCTAATTACATCGCTACACTAATCGTTATTAAATTACTTAAACGCCACAAAAATATGATTTGAGATGATCAACGCCCTAAAGCAGTTTGAAGCAGAAAATGTGCTCAAATAATTTTCTGTTTGGGTTGGCCACTCCTGCCTTTAGGCATAATGAAGATGGCGCCGACAGCTGATGGTAAGGAAAGAGAGAGAGAGAGAGAGAGAGAGAGAGAGAGAGAGAGAGAGAGAGAGAGAGAGAGAGAGAGAGAGAGAGAGAGATATGAATGCTTTTAAAAGTCAACGAACAAGTGAGTTCGTAACAAGGGTATAAATGCCAGGAATGAAGAGAGAGAGAGAGAGAGAGAGAGAGAGAGAGAGAGAGAGAGAGAGAGAGAGAGAGAGAGAGAGAGAGATGAATGCTTATAAAAGTCAACGAACAAGTGGGTTCATAACAAGGGTATAAATGCCAGGAATAACAGAGAGAGAGAGAGAGAGAGAGAGAGAGAGAGAGAGAGAGAGAGAGAGAGAGAGAGAGAGAGAGAGAGAGAGAGAGATGAATGCTTTTAAAAGTCAACGAACAAGTGAGTTCGTAACAAGGGTATAAATGCCTGGAATAACAGAGAGAGAGAGAGAGAGAGAGAGAGAGAGAGAGAGAGAGAGAGAGAGATGAGAGAGAGGGTATAAATGAGAGAGAGAGAGAGAGAGAGAGAGAGATGAATGCTTTTAAAAGTCAACGAACAAGTAAGCTCGAAGCAAGGGTATAAATGCCAGGAATAACAGAGAGAGAGAGAGAGAGAGAGAGAGAGATGACTATCGAAATCAGACTATCAGAACAAGGAGGGGGAATGGGGAGGGGGGGGTAAAGGATACAGGCTAGACATCCCGCCAGTACCCCAATCTTTCCCCACCCCCAAAACAAACTACTTCCAGCCCTCAAAAATAATGACGCAACACATCCGGGAAAGTTGATGAAATATTCAGGCCCAATGACGGTCGGAAATACTCGATGCGTCGAAGCCGACCGCCCGACCGCCCACCTAACGGCTTCTTCTTCTTCTTCTTCTTCTTCTTCTTCTTCTTCTTCTTCTTCTTCTTCTTCTTCTTCCTTTCGGGAAACTCAGGGAAACGTGTATGTCGTATGACACACCCAGTTCCTAACTGTTTTGTTTTTCTCTTTTTTTTCTTAAACAGGAAAGGGCCGTAGGGATGGGCAATCCAATGGGATTATTAGAGATTAGGTATTTAAGGTATTCCCTGCTTGGAGGTATCTATAATGAGAAGATGATTTGGAGGAGCTAAATTGTGACTGGTCTAATCGGAAAAGTAAGAGATTCGTGAATGGTCTATAGATATATAATATATATATAAAATATATATAAACTAATTTCTATCACATTGTTATGGCATTTAATATACACATACAATTAATATAGCTACAAATGTCGTTTAACATCTAATCCGCTCTACCTCGGAAATAATACCAGAGAGGAATTGGCAACTAAACGACATTTGTAGCTTAATATTTGCTTAATATTTGCATATATATATATATATATATATATATATATATATATATATATATATATATATATATATACATATAATATATACACACACACACACACACACACACACACACACACACACACATATATATATATATATATATATATATATATATATATATATATATATATATATATATATTTCACAGTATAATTTACCACAGTTTCACAGTATAATTTACCACAGGGTAAAATGAAACACTGAACATAAATCCTGACTAGTTCTGCCTTGAGTTTTAGGCGAAACCAAACAGGATTTCTGTATGCCAAGTGTTTCACTTTTCCCTGTGGAGACGTCGGCATATACACACAAGAACGTTTGTGTATGAATACAACCACTGTAATAACATGGTATGATAAATTATTATTATTATTATTACCATTATTATTACTGTTATTATTATTGACGATTTCAGCACAGCAGAATGACAGTGCTCACGCACCTGTAGGTTTACAAAAAAAATAAATAATAAAAATAAAATAAAATAAGAAAAATCGTCAAAACAATACTGCTTATATTTACATCACAAGGCAATTTACGTTTATGGGTCAAAGGTTAAACTCGAATCACGTCCCAAATATCGTCACCGAAAATCAAAATCTATTATAAATACTTTTCGATATCAATCACACGAGAGATCTTTCATTGAAAAAATCATCATCGATAAAACAATTTTTAAAAAGTTCTCTTAAATATCAACCACACGAGAGATCTTTCATTTAAAAAATCATCACCGATATTATTATTTTTTTAAGTTCTCTTAAAATATCAATCACGCAAGAGAACTTTCATTTAAAAAATCATCACCGATTTTATTTTTTTAAAGCTCTCTTAAACATCAATCACACGAGAGATCTTTCATTTAAAAGTCCTTGAAAGTCCGGCGAAATTCCAAGGCGTTCTACCGTAAAATGACTAATCTCTCTCGTCCTTGAAAATAAATATAGACATAGCGTACCACAATGCTCGCTCGGCCCCCCGAGACGATCACAGTACAGAGATACAGAATGGGAGATTTTCGAGATAGGCTACAAAATAAGAGATTTCAGAGATAGAGAGTAAGAGATTTTAGATATAAAATTAGAGACTCAAGGGATACAAAATACGACATTTTTGAGATACAAAATGAGAGATTTTGGAGATACAGAGTAAGAGATTTTAGAGATACAAAATAAGAGATTTTAAAAATACAAACAAGTGATTTTAGCGATACAAGACAAGAGGTTTTGGAGATATGGAGTAAGAGATTTTAGAGATACAAAACAAGAGATTTTAGAGCTACAAGATAAGAGATTTTAGAAATACAAAAAAAAAAAAAAAATTAGAGATATTTTAAAGATACACAATAAGAGATTTTACAGATACAGAATAAGAGATTTTAGAGACACAAAACAAGAGATTTTAGAGATACAAAGTAAGAGACTCCAGAAATACAAAATAAGAGACTTTAGAGACGAGCATAAAGAGATATTTCAATTCTTGCATTCCGGCAGAATTCGACTGACTCTACAAAATTTTGAGTTATTTCCAATCATCTGTACCACATCTCTCATGACGCTATTTCCTGCTCGCTCTTCCCAGAATTCCTTTGGCCGAAGAAATTCCCGTAAAACGTTGTAAAATCACGGCCTCTTAAGAGAAAATCCCTTTTACAGGGAAGCACGGTGCATTTCCTGTGGATTAGGAAACTGGTTTCTTCCAAGAAGAAGTCTCAAGTTCTCGAGGAAATTGCAAACATACTGAAATGGATTCTCCATCACGCGTCCTACATTTCTCAAGATGGACCTCGAACCAACTAACGTATCGATGACCTGAATGAACTACTCCTATTAATAAACACTTGGAATATAGAAGGAAGGAATATATAGAATTTAGTCCAAACACCGAGCTCTGGGACCTATGACGTCATTCAGCGCTGAAACGGAAATTGGCAGTAGAAAGGTTTGAAAGGTGTAACAGGAGGAAAACCTCAAAGCAGTTGCACTATGAAACAATTGTTAGGAGGTGGATAGCAAGATGGAAGAAAGAGATTACAGATGGAGGTACAGTAAAAGAAACGATAGGGGTTGCAGCTAGGGACACTGCAAAGAACCTTAAGTAATGCCTACAGTGCACCGCGTGAGGTGCACTGACGGCACTAACCAGCCCCCTCCCCGGGTATAAACACTTGGGGTAATGCATTCATAAATAGAACCCAAGAATCACAAGGCACAATCAGCCTCTCCTCCGCATTTCAACCATTTGCAGAATCCACCATAAACAATAAGCATCAACATTCTACCAATAAATTTTTTTATCCACGAGATGCAAATCCAAGTTTATCACAATATATACTGTCATCAAAGACTCCATTACGTGAGCTCAAGTTTATCACAGCTCTCTCTCTCTCTCTCTCTCTCTCTCTCTCTCTCTCTCTCTCTCTCTCTCTCTCCAGAACGTTTTCATCTAAGTGATGCATAACCAAGTTTATCACAATATACTTTAATCAAAAGGCTTCCAAAGTTTACAGCTCCCCAGCTCTCTCTCTCTCTCTCTCTCTCTCTCTCTCTCTCTCTCTCTCTCTCTCTCTCTCTCTCTCTCTCATTTGTTCATTTGTTCCCTCTGACCCACTATCATCACGTCCCCTCCTGTACGAAAATCTTTTCCTCTCCCTAAACCCTGTAATTATCATAATTCCTCTCGTCTACAATTATCCTCTATTTTCGACGACCTCCATAGTTATTACCCATTCCTCGTCCCCTCCCCTCTCCTCTCCCCCCCCCTTCCCCATCCAGAGGGAATCACCATCATGACCACTACCTTCATATGTTTCTATCTTTAGCAAGCACGCAGTCGTCCTGTGCTTTCGTCTCGTGCCTTCGCGAAGGTATAAAAATACCCAAAGTTGGCGCTATTGCTTGCTTGCACACCTCACGGATCTTTCCAAAAAGCAACACGTGGATGCATGAGATACGCAAGTTTCAATAATAATAATAATAATAATAATAATAATAATAATAATGATGATGATGAGCGTGTAAGCACGTATGCATGCACGCACCTACGCGTATGAACTTGGTTCACTGTAAGCAGAAACTGAATTAATATTCACCAAGGCGTTCTCAATAGATTTGTTAGTAGCTATTAAGTTAAAGGTCAACATGAACTGGAATATAAAGAAAAAGTAAAGGTAAAACCGTAAACACTGGAAAACATAATATATATATCTAAAACATAATATATATATATATATATACATATATATCACAATTTAGCTCCTTCACAAATACACAACCTAGGGTGGGGGTAGGGGGACCTACAAAATTACCCCCCTTACCCAATCAACACCTCCCTCCCTCCCCCTCCCCTCCCCTCCCCTCCTCCCGACAAAGTCCCTTTCCCAAAACCATGGAATGTTTCACAACAAGGTAATTATATTTGCTTTTCCAGGATCATCGCATTCCACGCATTCCAGCGCGCGAGGCTGGCAAGCCTCAACCTCCTCCTTCTCCTTCCCCTCCATCCTCCTCCCCCTCCAATATGCTCCCAACACCCCCCCTCCTCCCCTTTCCAGTTTTCTTGCAGGAGGGGGGAGATCCCGGGAGAGGCTTCTGGGGGGTGGGATACACGTGAGGGTGAGAAGGTGGAGGGAGAGAGGAGGGGGAACTTTAAAACGTCTTGCTCCCTCCACCCTTCCCTCCCCCTCCCCCTCTCTCCCTATCTCCCTCACTGGTCCAAGACGCCTCCTGATAGCTTATGTTTTATCTATGCAAAGTCAAAGTGGAAGTTTTTTTTTCTGGAAAACAACTGTTATCTATAAAAAAGGAAGGCACTTTTGTTCGCCTATAAAACTATGCACTGTATTTTTCTATTAATAGAGACCGATGAGTGTCCACCACTCCTATAAAATCGCAAAATGCATGGCTACCAAACTTCAGTAACCATGTACAACAACTGCAATACGTTCAGCTGTAAGAATTCGACTGAAATGATGTCAAAATTAAACAAACACGTCACAGCATCTAATACAAACACAGCCACTTCACATACACTTGGAAAAAAAAAGATTCGTTTCGATTTAATCTCCAAAAGCCTTTTGATGTTTTTGTAACTTTTGTTCTGGCTTTGGCGTTTCTAACTTTTTCGTCTGCGGAACTTTGAAAAAACGAGCTCTTGCCTATAAAGGTTGTTCTAAGAATCACTAAGCTAAATCCACTTCATAAATATCGCACAAACATTTCCACGACGCTGACGCCACTTCCACGAAAACGTTTCTTCATCAAGGTATGAATGACGTCACATTACATCACAAACAACTTGTATCATTTCCAAGAAAATCCAAAATAAAACTTAAAAAAAAAAATCTATTCACACTTTTAAAAACACCAACAACGTCTTCCCCTTGAAGACTAACAAGCACGTACAATCCACAACATATTATAAAATATATATCCAGTGAAAACAACCACACAAGAGGGAGTAGAATAAGCAGGCACGCATGCGCGCGCACATGCGCATACGTACGCACGGACATATCACACCGCCATGCGGCCGCGCACCACGCACACACACACCACACCACCAAACGGCACCGCAGCGATTTTGCCACTGGAGTCTCCCGGGAACCTCCGCCTCTCGCGGACCTACGACACTGCTGCTGCTGCTCCTGCTGCTACGAGTCGAGTCGTCGTTGCTGGGTTGAGGAGTGGGGTTGGAGGGGGAGGGGGAGGCTGGATGGATGGAGGATGCTAGGTGGGGGGAGGGAAGACGTAAGGAGAGAGGTAGAGGATACGAGTAGGTCTGTGTAACATATATAAATATATATGTATATATATACTGTACATATATAATTTTAATATTCGTGTATATATATATATATATATATATATATATATATATATATATATATATAATTTTAAATTCTCTCTCTCTCTCTCGTGAACCAGAATTTCTGCACTTGAGTGCTAATTTCATTAAAAAAAATTAATAGAAATATTCTCATGATATTTATAGCAATTGTTATTTTACACATCTTTTACATAATCCACAATTATATAGTAAATATATAATTGTGGATTTTTATTACTCACATTGTTTTTCACGAAATTGTGAATCTATCAGCAAAAACTATAAAATTATGACTGAAACACAAGAAATGTAGAATCTTTAAGCTAATAAAACTACAGCATTCAAGCAACGAATTTTAACAACAAACAAACAAAGAAATAAATAACACTTAAACGGAGAAACGGTCAAGTACTTAAGAAAATCTCCTTTTGTGCTTACAGGACGGAACTATCCAAAAGCTAAATGAAAAAATACAGCCAAAATTTTTTGGTATAATCAAAATTATTTGGTGATAAAAAAATCCAGATAAGAAACAGTATATATCAATGAACTTAAAACATATGAAAAGTATTAACTGAAAAGTAATACACACGTAATAATGTCATGTGCATAATAAACAGAGGAATGTGTTAAGCAGATTAAACTGGCTGTAGACAAAAGTCCAGGGCTCTAATGGACGGGTAAGAAAATGAATAGTTGTGAGTTTGCACTGAAATACTTGTGCAGTTGTCTGGATGGAAAACTTGATTAAAAAAAAAAAAATGAACATCTTTGGATGAAATTGAACGACATTTCTTAGGTAAGTGAATCAAAATTATTACACACACACACACACACACACACACACACACACACACACACACTCACACACACACAGATATATATATATATATATATATATAATATATATAGAGAGAGAGAGAGATAATAATCCACCAAAATAGAGAAAAATGCTCATTTGGACCAGAAGGTATAAGCACATGATCGAAAAATCTTTTAACACGAGCTAAATTTTGTAAAATGCAAGGTAAACTTGTTATATGAAGTTCGTTAACTCTCTGTCATACCGAAAAGAGATGTTATATATACATACATATATATATATATATATATATATATATATATATATACATGGCAGGGTTATGAGGTTTTGAAAAGATATATGACAAGGTTGTATGGTTTTGAAAAGTTACATGACAGGTTGTGAGGTTTCGAAAAGATACATGACAGGGTTGTGAGGTTTTGAAAAGATACATGACAGAGTTGTGAGGTTTTGAAAAGATACATGACAGAGTTGTGAGGTTTCGAAAAGATACATGACAGGGTTGTGAGGTTTCGAAAAGATACATGACAGAGTTGTGAGGTTTTGAAAAGATCCATGACAGGGTTGTGAAGCTTTGAAAAGATACATGACAGGGTTGTGAGGTTTTGAAAAGATACATGAGAGGGTTGTGAGGTTTTGATAAGATACACGGTGGAGTTGTGAGATCTGGATGTTGGTCTTATGTACAAAGTACACAAATCGGAAGCATGCCATGATGTGGGGAATATCTGTACTTGAAAACTTGCCAATCATGGGACTTGGCCACTTAAGCAGATTTAAAACACACACACACACACACACACGATGCGTAGTGTGGAACACTTTGGGTTGGCCACCTGGAAACAAAAATGGGAAGAGATGATAATCTACAAAATGAGAATCTGGGTGATGTGGGAAACTGATATAAACGCCTTTAAAAACGAACGAGGCTTTGCTTGACAACATCAGGAAGAGAAATACGTAGAAATTACACACAATAGTAAAAAACTGGCTTGAATCCGGATTGTGGAGAGAGCGGCGAGGTATAGTAGAGAACGGAACACGGAGGATGAATATAGTTTTCGATGAAATGAAGCAATTCTTTTTATTAGGAAATAACGCAATGCTTTAAATTTCAAATCTCAAGAAAAATGGAAGTGTTAGAGAGAATTGCTTGCCTACGGTAAGTATATATGTGAGCTGAAGGCAACATATGGAAGACGGTAGCATATTGATATTCAACAGCATTCATAAACAGCTACAATACAACATAGACAATACTAAGAATTTGTTATTAAACAGCTTCAAAGGAACAAAACCCTAAAACAGACAAACTCAACATTTGCCTGTGGTTCTACGCGAATTACTAGGCCATTTTCATCTCATTCGTCAACAAGTCAAAAATGCGCCGAAATTTCTTCGGCGCAGTGGAGTTTTCTGTACAGCGTATAATCAAGGCCACCGAAAATAGAACTATCTTTCGGTGGTCTCTGCCATGAAACTTTATCCTATGCCCGGTGGTGGCCTGTCGTATACCGTTGCCGGAAGCACATTATGGTTAACTTTAACCTTAAATAAAATCAAAACTACTGAGGCTAGAGGGCTGCAATTTGGTATGTTTGATGATTGGAGGGTGGATGATCAACATGCCAATTTGCAGCCCTTTAGCCTCAGTAGTTTTTAAGTGCGAACGGACACACAAAGCCGGCACAATAGTTTTCTTTTACAGAAAACTAAAACCAAAAACAGACCGACACACACATACACGAGCGAAAACGCAGAGCTTTTCATAAAAGACACCGTTATGAAATGAAACAAAGATTCATTCAGCAGCGTCCTGGACAGTTCAAAGCAATTGCTGGCCCGAGGTCTCTCGAGATATGCCAAAACTTGACCTTGAAAACCAAGGCTCCTAATGGTTACGGTAGTTAGACTTGACCTAAGCATCTGAAAACATGAAAAAATTTCGAATTTTCAACTCTACAGTTTCAAATATACATTCAGAAAAATGCATTTGTAATGTTTTCTTATGTAAACTAGTAAAAAATGCGACGAGGTTTCTTCGGTGCAAAAGTGTTCTGTACAACCGCTATATCGTGTAATCAAGGCCACCGAAAATAGATCTATCTTTCTAGGGTTTCGGTGTAATGCTGTAAGAGCCGCCGCGGCCCATGAAACTTTAACCACTGCCACTATTATGGCTAACTTTAACCTTAAATCAAACAAAACCTACAGAGGCTACAGGGCTGCAATTTGGTAAGCTTGATGATTGGAGGGTGGATGATCAACATACCAATTTGCAGCCCTCTACCCTCAGTAGCCTCTAAGATCTGAGGATGGACAGAAAAAAATGTAGACAGAATAAAGTCTAGACGGACAGACAGACAAAGCCGGCACAATAGTTTTCTTCTGCGGAAAACTAGAAAGGGCATAATTAATTAATAACAATAATGACACCATTTAACAACTCAACCTTTTAGCCGCAGAAACACACTAAAAGTCTAAGTCAACAATTACAACTTTTTCGATCAAAATAAAAGCACTCTGACGTAATGTCAAATTAAATAAATTACAGCATCTGCCCGGAATATTTACTAATTTAAATGCCACAAACTGACATGGACTCGCAACCTAATTAGAAGGAAATTTAAATGCACAAGCAGAAACACGATGCAAACATGCAATTAATGGCACCACCCGAGGTCGGAGGAATGCCAAGGCAGAGACATCCTGCACCAAAATCCACCGGGAGGCTGTCGCAAAACCAGGACCCATTCCGGACTGCAAACAGCAAATTCCATTCCAGTGGGAAGAGTGGGGGAGGAAACAAGAGAAGAGAAAGGGAAGGGGATAGGAAGAGGAGGGGAACAAGGAAGGTTATTAGGAAGAATTAGAGGAGGAAGAGGAGTGTTCAAGGGAGGAAGTGGGGGAAAAAATCAGACGAGAACTGGAAGAGGAAGAGAATTAGGAAGAATTAAAAGAGGAAGAGGAGTAATCAGGGGAAGAAGTGGGGAAAAGAGAAGAGAACTAGAAGAGGAAGAAGTAAGCAAACAAGGGAAGAGAATTGGGAAGAATTAAAGGAGGAAGAGGGGTCATCAAGTTAGGAAGTGGGCGAAAACAAGAGAAGAGAACTGGGGGAAGAAGAAAAGGGCAAACAAGGAAGAGAATTAGGAAGAATTAAAGGAGGAAGACGAGTAATTAGGGGACGTGGTCGCTGGTATCAACAAATTCGGGGACAGCAGACGAAGTGAATGAGCAAACAATGATGTAAGTACAGACACTTCAAGATTTACTACAGCAGAAGGCTACGAAGGAGATGATCCCGAAGGTTTATCCCGAAGGTTTAAAGGCAGGAAGTTTCCGACCAAACACTTTACACCTTGACATTAACAGGTACACCAAGTGTATGCGACAATTATGCACAGAGTTTGTAGGTAACTCTTGTATAACAGAGTTTAGGGTTCAATGTAATCCACGTTGAATTACCCGGCCATTACAAAACGTATTATTTACAAATAACCCTCTGATAACGCTATAAGCTTCAAGTAACCCTGCGTCCGCTATAAGCTTCAAGTAACCCTGTTATGACGCTAAGTCTGTAGGTTACCATTAAACGAGGTTGGGGGTACAGGTGTAACCCTAACACAACGATGGGATTAGAGGTAAACTTGACGCGTTGTCCGGCTTATAGGTAACTCTTATATGATGTTCGGCTTGGAAGTAACCCTTATAACGACACTTAGTAACGTTTACACGACGAAGGGTTTAAAATAAACCATCAAAAGACGAAGAATCTGTAAGCAACCCTTATAAGGCGCTGGGATTACAGGTAACGCTCTCTAGACGCCGAGTTTCCGGTAACCCTTACAGAGCGCTGCTGGGCTTCTAGGTAACTCTTATGCGACGCCGCGTGAGCGAGTACGGTAACCCTTCTGTACGAAAAGCCTCGCTGGGTAAGCCTTCTCCGGACGTTGAATTTCCAGAAGAGCTCGCTGGCTGAAAATAATAATAATAAGACGGCTTCACCTCACCCAAAGGCTCCAAGATCGGTAGCTACTCTAACCAAAAGGAATCACTTGCAGGGCTCTTTATATATAGACGCCTCCCTCTCCCTCCCTCCCCCCGAGATGTAAAAACCCAAATCCCCACTTGGGCCCCCTCCCCAAATCTTAAATATCCCCAACCCCTTTTATACCTTTTTCTTCCAAAGTCCCGCCTACCTATGCCCCTCCCCAAAACAACAGAAGGAGTGATGAGTGAGTAACAACATGCGGCCCCCTCCCACATGCCCATGGACCCAATCCCCACCCCTATCCTCTCCCCCTACCCGTCCCCGACTCCCACCTTTCTCATACAAATTCTCCCGTGATCACCTTCTCATACAATTCTCCCAAACGAATCCAGTCCCAAATGAGTTGCCCCACCTCAAAAAAAAAAAAAAGGGGGGAGGGGTTACAAACCTCTAAACCTTCTCCCCCCCACAAAAAAAGGAGCGTAATAAAAAGGGGTCAATTTGATGGGAATGTACCCCCAATTGGCAAGGATGACCTGGACAAGCCAAGAGGTAATGGCCCCCACGTGTCTACCATGCCGTTCCAGCAACAGAAGAAACAATCTTTCTGGACTGCTGCTCTCAGTGCTACTTTTGTTCCTGAAAAACCACTTGGGGGAAAGTAGCAAAGTAGCAGAAAAGGTAGCAAAATCCTACTTGGCGCCAAAACCAGAGTTCAGCTACTCCTAATGTTCTGTTAACTTTCTTTTCTCCGGGAAAACCATTTGAGGGGAGGGGAGGGGATGGGGGGAAAAGTAGCAGAAAAGTAGCTGAGAGGACTACTGACGCCAAAACCAATCAGAGCCGAGCTACTGTTGCTGTTCCTCCTTGCTGCTGTTGCTGCTGTTCCTTGCTGCCGCTGCTGTTCCTTGCTGCCGCCCCTGGCCCATCTCAAGACGCCTATGTTGCATCCGGGTTCCCCGTCTCCACCTCAATCGGATTCCTCTCTCTCTCTCTCTCTCTCTCTCTCTCTCTCCTCTCTCTCTCTCTCTCTCTCTCTCTCTCTCTCTCCGCCAATCCTTGACTTATTAAGAAATATAAATGGCCCCTTTGTCATTTACTGCAATGCGTTGAATTACCCTGCATTTATGAAAGAAATGATAAATACGGCTGTAATATCCTGTAATGGTGCAGATAAATCAAACGGTATCTCTCTCTCTCTCTCTCTCTCTCTCTCTCTCTCTCTCTCTCTCTCTCTCTCTCTCTCTCTCAAATAAATACACGCGCGCACATTACATTATATTTTATATTTATATATATATATATATATATATATATATATATATATATATATATATATATATATATATATATATATATATTATATATATATATATATATATATATATATATATATATATATATGAGAGAGAGAGAGAGAGAGAGAGAGAGAGAGAGAGAGAGAGAGAGAGAGAGAGAGAGAGAATATTTAAAAGCAATTATAAAGAGGCAACTGGCACAGTTAAACACAGCACCGACGGTAACGACAAAAACACAAAGAATGAAACCCACGTCAATGGATCACGCATTTTTTTTTTTTTTTTTTTTTTTGTGCGTCAAAACTGGATCGATTGATCCCAAGTCCTGAGAGAACAAATAACGCTGACGTCTGGCAGATTGATTGATTGATTTAATACCACAAACTGGAATTCAAAATGATATGGTTACGGACGCGTGTAATATGGTTCCCAAATGGCTTTATTTTTACTAATAAAAAACTGGAGCTTGGGATAACTATCTACGACACCGTTAAAATCATATACATATAAAAGTTACTGAGTCTAAACTGCGCTGTCAAGAGCATGTAATAACACTTACTTTAGTCAAATTACATATTTATGATACAGAAATGAAGATGCAAGACAAAATATGAAAACAGAGTAAGGATAAATGACAAAGTGAAAAATCTCAAGCCAAAATATGAAAACAGTAGCGTACGGATAAATGACAAAGTGAAAAACAACTCAAAAGGAAAAAACAAACCAAACGAAGGAGAATGAAAAAGACGGATTCAATTTCCGGGGAAATAAAAAACACACAAAAAAAACAATAATTAAAATCAAGAAGGAAAGATATAAAAGAAACAAGGCAATAATTCAGTGGAGGCTTCATATACACAAAAAGAACTCAATATTAATAAATGCATTAAGAAATATTTGATCATCAAAAATGCTACAGACCAGCTCAATGGATTCGACTAGAGAGAGAGAGAGAGAGAGAGAGAGAGAGAGAGAGAGAGAGAGAGAGAGAGAGAGAGAGAGATACACGTTTTCTTAAGAGCTTAAATCACACATTTTTACTGTTCTTTGTCATCATTTCTCTTCCTTTTCGGTTTATCCTTCTCTACCAGTTTTCTATTTCCGATTTGCAATTTTCTTCACCGCTTTCGATTTTCATTCTCGTTTCACATCTTTTCCTATTTTTATTTTTTTACATATTTTCCGATTTTCATTTCACTCATCTGCTTAGATATATATAGTCTCCCACTTTCTTTTTTTATTTTCGTTCTTCCAATTTCTAGCGAGATTTTCATTCATACATTTTAATTATCTTCCCAATTTTCGTTCTGCATTCTCATTTGTTTTTACAGATTTTCACTGTTTCCGACTTCCTCTCTACTTCCTCTCTCCTTTTCGTGTTTTCATTTCACTGTATCCGATTCTCCTACTTCCCCTCTTCTTTTCCTATTTTCATTTCAGTGTTTCCACTTCTCCTTCTACTTCCCCTCTTCGTTTCCTATTTTATTTTCACTTTTTCTGATTCTCCTTCTACTTCCCTTGTTCGTTTCCTATTTTATTTTCACTTTCTGATTCTCCTTTTACTTCCCCTTTTCTTTTCCTATTTTCATTTCACTGTTTCTGATTCTCCTTCTACTTCCCCTCTTCTTTTCCTATTTTTATTTCACTGTTTCTGATTCTCCTTCTACTTCCTCTCTTCTTTTCCTATTTTCATTTCACTGTTTCTGATTCTCCTTCTACTTCCCCTCTTCTTTTCCTATTTTTATTTCACTGTTTCTGATTCTCCTTCTACTTCCTCTCTTCTTTTCCTATTTTCATTTCACTGTTTCTGATTCTCCTTCTACTTCCTCTCTTCTTTTCCTATTTTCATTTCACTGTTTCTGATTCTCCTTCTACTTCCTCTCTTTCTTTCCTATTTTCATTTCACTGTTTCTGATTCTCTTTCTACTTCCTCTCTTCTTTTCCTATTTTCATTTCACTGTTTCTGATTCTCCTTCTACTTCCTCTCTTCTTTTCCTATTTTCATTTCACTGTTTCTGATTCTCCTTCTACTTCCTCTCTTCTTTTCCTATTTTCATTTCACTGTTTCTGATTCTCCTTCTACTTCCTCTCTTCTTTTCCTATTTTCATTTCACTGTTTCTGATTCTCCTTCTACTTCTCTTCTTTTCCTATTTTCATTTCACTGTTTCTGATTCTCCTTCTACTTCCTCTCTTCTTTTCCTATTTTCATTTCACTGTTTCTGATTCTCCTTCTACTTCCTCTCTTCTTTTCCTATTTTCATTTCACTGTTTCTGATTTCTTTTCTATTTTCATTTCCCCTCTTCTTTTCTTATTTTCATTTCACTGTTTCTGATTCTCCTTCTACTTCCTCTCTTCTTTTCCTATTTTCATTTCACTGTTTCTGATTCTCCTTCTACTTCCCCTATATTTTATTTTCTTCTTTTCCTATTTTCATTTCATTTCTGTTTCTGATTCTCCTTTACTTCCTCTCTTCTTTTCCTATTTTCATTTCACTGTTTCTGATTCTCCTTCTACTTCCTATTTTCATTTCACTGTTTCTGATTTCCTATTTTCATTTCACTGTTTCTGATTCTCCTTCTACTTCCCCTCTTCTTTTTTTATTTTCATTTCATTTTCATTTCACTGTTTCTGATCTCTCCTTCTACTTTCTCTCTTCTTTCTTTTTCCTATTTTCATTTCACTGTTTCTGATTCTCCTTCTACTTCCTCTCTTCTTTTCCTATTTTCATTTCACTGTTTCTGATTCTCCTTCTACTTCCCCTCTTCTTTTCCTATTTTCATTTCACTGTTTCTGATTCTCCTTCTACTTCCCCTCTTCTTTTCCTATTTTCATTTCACTGTTTCTGATTCTCCTTCTACTTCCCTTGTTCGTTTCCTATTTTATTTTCACTGTGTCTGATTCTCCTTCTACTTCCCCTCTTCTTTTCTTATTTTCATTTCACTATTTCTGATTCTCCTTCTACTTCCCTTGTTCGTTTCCTATTTTAATTTCACTGTTTCTGATTCTCCTTCTACTTCCCCTCTTCTTTTCTTATTTTCATTTCACTATTTCTGATTCTCCTTCTACTTCCTCTCTTCTTTTCCTATTTTCATTTCACTGTTTCTGATTCTCCTTCTACTTCCTCTCTTCTTTTCCTATTTTCATTTCACTGTTTCTGATTCTCCTTCTACTTCCCCTCTACTTTTCCTATTTTCATTTCACTGTTTCTGATTCTCCTTCTACTTCCTCTCTTCTTTTCCTATTTTCATTTCACTGTTTCTGATTCTCCTTCTACTTCCTCTCTTCTTTTCCTATTTTCATTTCACTGTTTCTGATTCTCTTTCTACTTCCCTCTTCTTTTCCTATTTTCATTTCACTGTTTCTGATTCTCCTTTCTACTTCCCTCTTCTTTTCCTATTTTCATTTCACTGTTTCTGATTCTCTTTCTACTTCCTCTCTTCTTTTCTTATTTTCATTTCACTATTTCTGATTCTCTTTCTACTTCCCCTCTTCTTTTCCTATTTTCATTTCACTGTTTCTGATTCTCCTTTACTTGATTCTCCTATTTTTCATTTCACTGTTTCTGATTCTCCTTCTACTTCTTCTTTTCTTATTTTCATTTCACTATTTCTGATTCTCTTTCTACTTCCCCTCTTCTTTTCCTATTTTCATTTCACTGTTTCTGATTCTCCTTCTACTTCCTCTCTTCTTTTCCTATTTTCGTTTCACGGTTTCTGATTCTCCTTTTTCCCTCTATTTTCTATTTTCATTTCACTGTTTCTGATTCTCCTTCTACTTCCTCTTCTTTTCTTATTTTCATTTCACTATTTCTGATTCTCTTTCTACTTCCCCTCTTCTTTTCCTATTTTCATTCCACTGTTTCTGATTCTCCTTCTACTTCCCCTCTTCTTTTCTTATTTTCATTTCACTATTTCTGATTCTCCTTCTACTTCCCCTCTTCTTTTTATTTTCATTTCACTGTTTCTGATTCTCCTTTCTACTTCCCCTCTTCTTTTTCCTATTTTCATTTCACTGTTTCTGATTCTCCTTCTACTTCCCCTCTTCTTTTCCTATTTTCATTTCACTGTTTCTGATTCTCCTTCTACTTCCTCTCTTCTTTTCCTATTTTCATTTCACTGTTTCTGATTCTCTTTCTACTTCCCCTCTTCTTTTCCTATTTTCATTTCACTGTTTCTGATTCTCCTTCTACTTCCTCTCTTCTTTTCCTATTTTCATTTCACTGTTTCTGATTCTCTTTCTACTTCCCCTCTTCTTTTCCTATTTTCATTTCACTGTTTCTGATTCTCCTTCTACTTCCTCTCTTCTTTTCCTATTTTCATTTCACTGTTTCTGATTCTCCTTCTACTTCCTCTCTTCTTTTCCTATTTTCATTTCACTGTTTCTGATTCTCTTCTACTTCCCCTCTTCTTTCCTATTTTCATTTCACTGTTTCTGATTCTCCTTCTACTTCCTCTCTTCTTTTCCTATTTTCATTTCACTGTTTCTGATTCTCTTTCTACTTCCCTCTTCTTTTCCTATTTTCATTTCACTGTTTCTGATTCTCCTTCTACTTCCTCTCTTCTTTTTCCTATTTTCATTTCACTGTTTCTGATTCTCCTTCTACTTCCTCTCTTCTTTTCCTATTTTCATTTCACTGTTTCTGATTCTCTTTCTACTTCCTCTCTTCTTTTCCTATTTTCATTTCACTGTTTCTGATTCTCCTTCTACTTCCTCTCTTCTTTTCCTATTTTCATTTCACTGTTTCTGATTCTCCTTCTACTTCCCCTCTTCTTTTCCTATTTTCATTTCACTGTTTCTGATTCTCCTTCTACTTCCTCTCTTCTTTTCCTATTTTCATTTCACTGTTTCTGATTCTCCTTCTACTTCCTCTCTTCTTTTTCATTTACATTTCACTCTTCTTTTCTACTTACTTTTTTTTCATTTCACTGTTTCTGATTCTCTTTCTACTTCCCCTCTTCTTTTTATTTTCATTTCACTGTTTCTGATTCTCCTTCTACTTCCTCTCTTCTTTTCCTATTTTCATTTCACTGTTTCTGATTCTCTTTCTACTTCCCTCTTCTTTTCCTATTTTCATTTCACTGTTTCTGATTCTCCTTCTACTTCCTCTCTTCTTTTCCTATTTTCATTTCACTGTTTCTGATTCTCCTTCTACTTCCCCTCTTCTTTTCCTATTTTCATTTCACTGTTTCTGATTCTCCTTCTACTTCCCTCTTCTTTTCCTATTTTCATTTCACTGTTTCTGATTCTCCTTCTACTTCCTCTCTTCTTATTTTTTTCACTATTTTCATTTCACTGTTTCTGATTCTCCTTCTACTTCCCCTCTTCTTTTCCTATTTTCATTTCACTGTTTCTGATTCTCCTTCTACTTCCTCTCTTCTTTTCCTATTTTCATTTCACTGTTTCTGATTCTCCTTCTACTCCCCTCTTCTTTTCCTATTTTCATTTCACTGTTTCTGATTCTCCTTCTACTTCCTCTCTTCTTTTCTTATTTTCATCCCACTGTTTCAGATTCTCCTTCTACTTCCCCTCTCCTTCTCCTATTTTCATTCCACTGTTCCTGATTTTCTTTCTACTTCCCCTCTTCTTTTCCTATTTTCATCCCACTGTTTCAGATTCTCCTTCTACTTCCCTCTCTTTTCTATTTTCTTCCACTGTTCCCTCCTTCTACTTCACTCTCTTCTTTTCCATTCCATTTCACTGTTTCAGATTCTCCTTCTACTTCCTCCTTTTCCTATTTTCATTCCACTGTTTCTGATTCTCCTTCTACTTCCCCTCTTCTTTTCCTATTTTCATCCCACTGTTTCAGATTCTCCTTCTACTTCCCCTCTCCTTCTCCTATTTTCATTCCACTGTTCCTGATTTTCTTTCTACTTCCCCTCTTCTTTTCCTATTTTCATTCCACTGTTTCTGATTCTCCTTCTACTTCCCCTCTTCTTTTCCTATTTTCATCCCACTGTTTCAGATTCTCCTTCTACTTCCCCTCTCCTTTTCCTATTTTCATTCCACTGTTCCTGATTCTCCTTTTACTTCCCCTCTCCTTTTCCTATTTTCATTCCACTGTTCCTGATTCTCCTTCTACTTCCCCTCTTCTTTTCCTATTTTCATCCCACTGTTTCAGATTCTCCTTCTACTTCCCCTCTCCTTTTCCTATTTTCATTCCAGTGTTCCTGATTCTCCTTTTACTTCCCCTCTCCTTTTCCTATTTTCATTCCAGTGTTCCTGATTCTCCTTTTACTTCCCCTCTCCTTTTCCTATTTTCATTCCAGTGTTCCTGATTCTCCTTTTACTTCCCTCTCCTTTTCCTATTTTCATTCCACTGTTCGTGATTCTCCAAAAACTTCCCCTCTCATTTTCCTATTTCATTCCACTGTTTCTGATTCAAGAAAACTTCCTCTCTTCTTTTCCTATTTTCATCCCACTGTTTCAGATTCTCCTTCAAAACTTCCCCTCTCCTTCTCCTATTTTCATTCCACTGTTCCTGATTTTCAAGAAAAACCACCCTATTTTCATTCCACTGTTTCTGATTCTCCTTCTACTTCCCCTCTTCTTTTCCTATTTTCATCCCACCCAGCAAGATTCTCCTTCTACTTCCCCTCTCCTTTTCCTATTTTCATTCCACTGTTCCTGATTCTCCTTTTACTTCTTCCCTCTCCTTTTCCTATTTTCATTCCACTGTTCCTGATTCTCCTTCAAAACCACCTCTTCTTTTCATTTTCATCCCACTGTTTCAGATTCTCCTTCTACTTCCCATCTCCTTTTCCTATTTTCATTCCAGTGTTCCTGATTCTCCTTTACCCAGTCTCCTTTTTCTTTTCATTCCAGTGTTCCTGATTCTCCTTTACTTCCCCTCCATTTTCATTCCAGTGTTCCTGATTCTCCTTTTACCCCAGTCTCCTTTAATTTTCATCCCACTGTTTCAGTCATGTCCTTCTACAAGCAAAACCACCCCCTTTTCTATTTACAAGAAAATTCCAGTGTTCCTGATTCATGTAACTTTTACAAGAAAAAACCACCCCTAGTCATTCCAGTGTTCCTGATTCTCCTTTTACTAACGCTCCTTTTCCTATTTTCATTCCACTGTTCATGATTCTCCCACAAGTCTTCCCCTCTCATTTTCCTATTTTCATTCCACTGTCATGTAATTCTCCAAGAAAACTTCCCCTCTCATTTTCCTATTTTCATTCCACTGTTTCAGATTCTCCTTCTTCCTCTCTTCTTTTCCTAAAGAAAACCGACCAAAGTTACGTGATGCTACACAAAAAACTACTCCAGTTATGTAATGCTACAAGAAAAACGACACCAGTCATGTAACGCTCCAAGCAAAACCACCCCAGTCATGTAACGCTACAAGAAAAACCACCCCAGTCATGTAACGCTACAAGCAAAACCACCCCAGTCATGTAACGATACAAGCAAAACCACCCCAGTCATGTAACGCTACAAGAAAAACCACCCCAGTCATGTAACGCTACAAGCAAAACCACCCCAGTCATGTAACGATAGAAGAAAAACCACCCCAGTTATGTAATGCGACCAGCAAAACGCCCCAGTTATGTAATGCTACAAGAAAAACGACCCCAGTTATGTAATGCTACAAGAAAAACGACCCCAGTTATGTAATGCTACAAGAAAAACGACCCCAGTTATGTAATGCTACTAGAAAAACGACCCCAGCTATGTAATGCAACAAGAAAATCCACCCCAGTTATGTAATGCTACAAGAAAAACCACCCCAGTTATGTAATGCTACAAGAAAAACCACCCCAGTTATGTAATGCTACAAGAAAAACCACCCCAGTTATGTAATGCTACAAGAAAAACCACCCCAGTTATGTAATGCTACAGGAAAATCTAATCCGGAACATTATTTCATTAACTTCTCCAACAGTATCTGAAGACTCTGGGTGGTCAAGAAACCAACAACTGCTGATATATCGTGTATCCATGAACTATATTTTTCTTCTGTAAGTTACCTTCGGTGCCAAATAGGTCACATATCCTAAATTATTATGGAAGGAATGAAATACAGAATTTACGCCACAGGCCATGCGCTAGGACCTATGACGTCATTCAGCGCTGAAACGGAAATTGGGAGTAGAAAGGTTTACAGTTTATACCTGAATAATTTTATTGTATCACAACTGTTTTTGAGCAGCTGTCTTGGTTCGTCTCCCTCCTCCCCTAGTACCTGCCGATAGCCGAAGGAGAAATTTCTATCTATCTATCTATGTATATAGATATAGAGCAGCCTTTCTTTTTGGTCACCCAACCAAGTACTGACCAGACACAACGCTCAGGAACTTTACCTCATCGACAGACCCAACAGCGTACCATAGTGCTAATGCAGCCTTTAACAACAACAACAACAACAACAACAACAACAACAATAATAATAATAATTAAGGCACTGCAACAACAAAAAGTCGCTCAAAAAGGTATTTACCCATCAAACATTCCTGTATAACAATGCCCAGACCCAAAACGATTTAATCTACCTGTTCTTCACCTCCAAGAGGCATCGACGCCGAAATTTATGAACCAAAACACTCAAATCCGGATGTTTCCAAATATTCATGCACTCCCCTAACCCCTCCCCCCCTTCCCAAAAAACGCCTCGGGCCAGCTGACTCGAAATGGGAAAATGACAAAGTTCCGTACCCCATACTCAATGATACCCATTTGTTATGTGTCACTCACAGCAGCATTATGATGTCATCAAGGGGGGGAAGGGGAGGGATGGGGTGGGGGAGGGGGGCGGAGAGCCCCTAATATCCTTTTCCCGTGAAGCTATAAAACCAAAAGGAGTTTCATTAAGAATGACCTTCGCTCCGTCCTCCTGTTCCTGGTAGCTAGATTGAGTAGTAGGGATCCCGTCCAATCAAAAATGATTGCGCATTTCGAAAACGACGAGAGAGAGAGAGAGAGAGAGAGAGAGAGAGAGAGAGAGAGAGAGAGAGAGAGAGAGAGAGAGATATGCAGCGGACGAAAATAAGAATTGCGTAAAACACGATAAAACGTACTTGGAAGGAGCTTGTTGGCTTCCGCGCAGATGGTTGGTTCTGAGACGTTTAAGGAGATGGAAATTTTCAAATCCTGGGAAATCAAACCTGGTAGAGAAAAATGTCTTTCTACCATAATTTTATTGCTTTCTGTGACCTCCCAATTACTAGGATTTGGGAAAACGCAGATGATTACGAGACGTTTAGTCAAGTGCAATGGAATTTTTTCCAGCCCCGTTCAATCTAAGCGACTACAAATAATGTCTTTGTAATTCAACTGCATTCTGTCTGCTTTCTGATTCTTTATAATTTCAGCATTCTGTGAATCTTTATAGAAGAATTTCTGCATTCTCTGAATCTTTATACAAAAATTTCACTGCATTCTGAATCTTTATACAAAAATTCACTGTGGATCTTTATACAAAATCTTTATACAAAAATTTCACTGCATTCTCTGAATCTTTATAGAAAAATTTCACTGCATTCTGTGAATCTTTATACAAAAATTTCGCTGCATTCTGTGAATCTTTATACAAAAATTTCACTGCATTCTGTGAATATTTATAAAAAAATTTCACTGCATTCTGTGAATCTTTATAGAAAAATTTCACTGCATTCTGTGAATCTTTGTACAAAAATTTCATACTAATGAAACTAAACAAAGCTCAAGTTGAATCTATGGGAAAATACAATTAGTTGACATCCGAAATTTAAATTGCCAACTTTCTAAGTCAACACCCACTTAGAGAATAAATATATCGAAATAAAAAAAAAAGAAATACATGGGTTTCAAAACAAAACAAAAAAAAAAAATAGGTGGGTTTCAAAACGTAAACTAAATTTCTCCCAAATTTTAAGGAGCTACTGATTTTGAAAAAAAAAAAAAATTAATAAATAAATAAATGCATAGATTAACTCCAAAGAAGAGTAAAAATATTCATACATTTCAAATCAATATTATCCCTATAAGCCGAATTACAAATAGTAACAAATCACTAAACAGCTCACATACAATGCGATCTCTCTCTCTCTCTCTCTCTCTCTCTCTCTCTCTCTCTCTCTCTCTCTCTCTCTCTCTCTCTCTCAGAAATGATACTGTACTTGAATCCGTAAATGATAAAAATTACTCATAATAAAATCCATAATTATTCAATGGTTGATGAAAGCTCTCTGTGTAAATTTTAATAAATTTTTACAAAAAAAAAAAAGGGGGATTGAGCCCATCACTCTAATCTATTGCTCATATTATGACCAGCAACAGCAACAACTTCAATAATAATAATAATAATAACACAGGCTCATTACCTTTTCATAATTGACGATGAGGTAACAAAAAAAAATTTTTTTAAAACCCTGGCTCATTACCTTTTCAAAATTGACGATGAGGTAACAAAAAAAAAAAAAAAAAAATTCTGGAAGGAACTGAAGAGAAAATATGCCTATTTTGAGGACTTGTCATTTCCCACGACAGAGGCAAGCAATCACGACACCACCTCTGGTTATCCTTCGACGAATACAGGTTCCTACCAATATCCTTTTCTTCATAGGCCGTCCTTTATAGATTTATATTTTCATGAAGGAGAGACCTCCTCAATATCCTTTAAAGGACTCTAAGAGAAGGCTTCCAAAGTGTACTCGTTCACTTAATTTCTCTTAAGCGTATAATTTCACTAAACGACTTCTGTATATATATCCTTTATATTTTTCATTCTTTTTTCCTGAAGAAACAGGATGTGATAATTCCAATTTGATTACGATGATTCAGGAATAAGGGAAAACCATGAAAAATACTTCGGAACTGATCGAAATACTGACAAGATCGAAGTGGCGTTGAAATCTCCAATATCAAGTTACCTCATTTGGTAAATTGAAAAAAATACACTAACCTGTACATTTTACAAATTTCCTTCCACTTGAATCACTAAAAATCAAGATTAAATATATATGGAAAAAATTGGATAGTAACACCATTTAGCACCACTATTACCAGACCTCAAACCCTAGCTCTTCTTGATGAAGCTGACCACTAACCTTAAACCCTGACCTTCAAGATTTTAATGTCTCAGGGACGCCATAAATATTCATAGCATAAAGCTTCCAGTTCACCATAATAGTGAATAAGACTCAATGCGAATTACTATGCTACAGCCAGTGCAACTGCCATAGGCCGAGATATTAATCTAGCTCAACGAACACAGAGGTAAGTGTGGAATGCCGGAGCCTGGCTAGAAGAGGGTAGGCTAGTCACACACCCCTAGTCTAACTCCCTCGCCTTCCTTTTTAAACTAAAACTCTCTCCTTTGATAAAGGCAAAGAACGGAAATAATTCAATTACTCATCGAGTTTAGTGTGCATGTGTGTGTGTGTGTGTTTACGAATATTTTCTTTAGGGCAGGACAAAGGGGCATGCAAACCGACACACTTCTCTAGCCCAGGCCCGAAGCAAGGGCAAGAATAGGAATAAAAAAAGAAAACAAGTAAAAAAAGGTCACTTCCACATTCATATTTCAACTGGTGAAGGAAAGAAGCACTTATGTATAGAAAACATTCAAAACATATTACATGTCCGTCCAGGCTCTATAAAACCAATTTTATAAACGTTAGAACATAAGTACCAATACAGTACATTAACGAAAATAAAAGCTGAAACACAGTTACTCACATCCCTCAGCATAAAAAAAAAAAAAAAAATTGCATTTCAGAAATACAAATCTGTACTTCAAACTCCTTCGATGAATCCCGTGTGAAGAAGAAAATAAAAATATAAAAATCTTTCTGGCGACATTAATTTACAGCAGCTGTCAAATTCCAAAATCGAATTCCATCTTGAGAAAGTTTCTGCTACTCTTCGACATCTGGGTCAAAAACCCGGAGAGGAATTTTGGGTTTCGAAAACTCGTTGGCCATCTTGATCGACACCGCGAAATTTACGGGGGCTGGCCCCGATACCCAATGTGCCATAGATTCGGCAACCCCTCCCCTCCCCCTTACCAGGCCCCCTTCTCTCTCTCTCTCTCTCTCTCTCTCTCTCTCTCTCTCTCTCTCTCTCTCTCTCTCTCACACAATTCTTAAATTTAATGTTCTTCCTGAAAATCAAATTACAATGATAATAATACTAAAACATTATTTTGCCATTATATAATATATACATATAAATCTATATATATATATATATATATATATATATATATATATATATATATATATATATATATATTTATTTGTGTGTTACAGTGCAAGGACTGAGGACAGGGTTGCCTGAAGCCAAAATCGATCCAGGAAACACAGAACGAATTAGAAAATTCCAAATTCTGGAAATGAATGGCAGATAAAAATGATCCCACCAATCATAATTCAAGAGGGAACTTTTCGCCGTCCCACTTTGAAGGGCGGGATGGAATTTCTTCCTCTATTTCCTTTGAGATTTCAAGGCTTCCAGTAAAAAAAAAAAAAAAATACTAGGAAATAAGAAGTCAGCGTGGGATTTCAAGGCTTCCAGTGAAAACATACTCTTAAAAACGATCAGGAAATAAGAAATCACTGCAGCCATTACAATTCATAAAATGGTAGATGAGACCTTCGTAATGTATATGACCCCTGAGCTTGCACAAAAGACGTGCCAAGTGGTTTCGGCAACAGCAGGTGGGTTTGCCCGGTACCCTTCTCTTTAAAGGTATTCACTTTCTTTTCATTCCACTCACAAAACTGACGATACTTACCAGACCTCATCCCAATCTTGGAAACAGATGTGTTATGTTCTCTGCAGCTCTGAGTGAACTAAACATGTGTCGATATAAAATAAATGTCAGAATTATCACTCGCAAGACTAGACGATGAATTACTAAAAAAAAAAAAATTCAAAAGACTAGTATACATATATGTAAGTATACATTACTCATACATATACGTCAGATAATTTCAACTTTAGATATTCCATGGAATTATAATTTCCAAATAAGAAAAAAAAAAAAAACATATTTCGGTTAAAATGATTCAGCCCGATTAGATTTGCCCGTGATATTAAAACTGCTGTACCACCAACTGAAATAAAAATCAATTTATATAAAGTTCTGAACCCCAATATTGCGATCTCTGAAGAGAGAGAGAGAGAGAGAGAGAGAGAGAGAGAGAGAGAGAGAGAGAGAGAGAGAGAGAGAGAGAGAGAGAGAGAGAGAGAGAATTTTCGCAGAACTCGAAATGAAAACTCGGTCACCCGTCGAAAAAAATAAGGTTCATCGATGAAATTTTTTCAGTGATTGTTCAAGTCAGCATATTTTCTCTGACATGAGAAAACCGACTTGGAGGAGGAGGAGGAGGAGGAGGAGGAGGAGGAGGAGGAGGAGGAGGAGGAGGAGGAGGAGGAGGAGGAGGAGGAGGAGGAGGAGGAGGAGGAGGAGGAGGAGATAAAGAAACCAGGTTAACCAAAATGGAAGATGATTATGAGTGAGATTTGAGGTCACAGACCTCCTTTCCTCGAGTGATTGACAGATTGGTGACTGGGTGATAACTCCTCCCCATCCTCTTCCTCATAAAATGACCCTTCCCCATCCCCGTCCCCTCCACCTCCCCCCTTCCTGACCCCGCCAAAACCACCAGCATCTCTCAAAACCAACCGGGCCAAAATTCATAAATCAACCAACTTGAAAACAACAGTAAATGTCAAAATGGGAGAAGGCCGCTTCTCTTCCAGCTCACAGTTCTAAAATGCTCGATGGAGGGCAGGGGTAAGGGGAGGGGGGGTGGTTACGAGATAAAAGGGGGAGGGGGGACGAATATGTAAGAGCTTAACTTTTTCCCAGACTTGGAAAATGGGTTGGAGAAGTTATTAGTGAAGCAAAGGGGTCACACTCCAGATTCGAAAGCCATCGATACCCCACAAAAAAAATACCTCTAAAAGAAGACGCGGAGAAACTAGGCCACTTATCCACTGGGCCGACCATAAAAAAAAAGGAGGACTGGTTTAATTAAAATATGCCAGCAATTTAAGCAGGAATTCCAGAAGGATTTCGAAAATTCGCTTATTGTTTCTTCGGGAGATAGCGAAGGGCTATGGCATCCCTTATAAGTGATTTGCATGAAGGATCGTTCTCTCCGGTAGAGGGTCGGAGAGGCATGTCTTTACTTGGCCCACAAACGAAGAGGCCGGTGTTCCCCAAGGAGATACATTATCACTCACACTCACTGCCTTTGTCATCATGTGATAAGGACGACGAAGGAAGCGTTTCTGAGCCTGTGTTGGAATGAAAGAAAGCTAGAGTTACCTGGATTCTGCCAGTAAGTGAAAATGACCCCAATAGTTGGCCAGGAATAGGAAATGCTTGAAAGGGCAGTATACGATGGAGACAAAGTGGTAAGAAACCACAAATCGAATTCAGTGATTTGAATTCAAGAGTATTAAACGACATGGCTACGTAATTACCACAGGGTCGAATCGTTTAAATACCGAGTGATGGCCATTATCAACAGTGATTCATGGACGCCAGGACACTAAGTCGGCTAACCAGTTAATTTCTACACGAGAGGCGGGGGCTCGAATATGTATACTTCCGGATCTAATATCAATACTGTATCATATGGCTAAACATCTATTTTCAAAGTATTTAAGTATATTGCATGGGGTTTAATAGGTATATTCAGTGGCCAACAAAATATGTTTCTTTTGGTTCACAATAGCAATTTTCTATGGTTTCCACTGATCTATTCCACGTGGCTCTACAGGAAAAATTTACATTGCATATGGAAAATCATCTACAATATCCGTCAAAATAAACTGCTCCCTCTAATCTTTGACACAACTCAATCTCTCTCTCGCCCCAAAACATATCTCTCTCTTGGCCTGCCCCTTCTGCCTTTCTGGCGTATAATTCTAATTTATCAGGAATAAAAAATCGGAAAACAGCCTCCCTTGTTACACATTTGTGCTGTACATTCTTCAGTTGGGGAAACCACTACTGTTTCAGAGTTCCCCGCTCATAATAACAATGAAGCTGTGTAAGTTAAGAAGAGTATTCTGTCAGTGGGAATTTAAATGAAAGGAAGGTGTCGTTCTAGGAATATGTGATTTAGGCGGAAAGCCAAGCGCTGGGAGGTGTCGTTATAATCCTGAAATTAATAATCTATTTGCTCCTAGCAGACAGAGTAAAATTACTGACTTTATATCTATATTATCTCCATTCTAAAGATCAAAAGTCCAGCCAGATTCGCCTCATCTATTACACACTGCGTTACTGAATACATCTGTTACTCACCCACCATTACAAGTAATAACATTATATTAAAAGGTATTCATTATTTTCCAAACATTGTGGTCACGACTCAAAAAAAATAATAAAAAAAAATCCTTAAGTTGGGATTTCCCTTACAAATGTAAACTTTATTTTTTTTAACAGGATTTCTCTATAATCATCTCCGTTGATTACATTTAGGGCGTGCCTGAAAGATAACTTGTACGAGTCCATAATGATTCAAAATTTATAAGCCGAGTTTAAAGTCATTATTCTCACTAATGACTGAGGCAAAAAAATAAATAAATAATATAAAAAATAATAATGATTATCAAGTCGGGAACACCTTCTGATGAAAACGTGTAAATAAAACTGAGATGATCACTCTGAAAGGTAATCACTATTATGAATTCTGGAAAGATTTTTTTTTTTTTGCGCGATCTTCTGGCCTGGGCAACAAGCGGGCATTAATGTGCCCGTCATGCACACTGGTCTCTTTGGCTCTGAAGACGGTAGAAAAAGGAGCAAATCCTGGAATAAGTCCATTATTATTATTATTATTATTATTATTATTATTATTATTATTATTATTATTATTATTATTATTATTATTCATAAAAATCTCATAATAGCGTGAATCAATAAATTGGTTAAGAAATCGAGGAGGTTCTCCAAAGCTCTGGTTTGTATATATATTCCTAATATATATTTAAAATTACACCACTGTGGATTTCATCATCATCATTATTATTATTATTATCCAGAAGGCGTAAGTCTCTAAGCTCATCAGCAGTAAAAATCGTGTACGCAAGTAATTAAATAGAAATCAGTACTGTCTATATAAGAATTAAGCATTCTTTGGTACTCGAATATTTTTCTACAAAGGTCGGCTACCCAATGCCCTCATCTACCCCAGGTCAGACGGAAGCGTGACCCACTGTTCGCTATGGTGATTCAGAAGCAACTCAGAAGCAACAATGCTTGTTTACTATCTTGCAAGGAACTTCCTGCAATAATTGCTTTTAATTTCTTTAGTTCTTAAAACTCACTTCTTTCTCCTTTCTTATTTTTGCTTGTTTTATTTTTGATGAAGGTTCAACTTTATCATACAGGTCATGTTTGAAGACTTATCTACATTAAAAAGACACCAAATAAATAATAATTTGTGAAATTCAGGCTGTCAGGCCATGCGGTGGGCACTTTCGGTCATTCAGAGCTGTAAAAACCGGAAGTTGGAGTGGGTGGACAGCAAGACGAAAGAAAGGAAGTGGGGAATGGAGGGAAAAAAAAAATAGAGGGTGCAGCGCAATGCCGTAGGAACGCTGTAAACACCCTCTGGTACGGGCAAACAAGAGGTGCACTGACGGCACTAGCCCCATCCAAAGGACACTTGATAAAGGCTTCTAAAGGTTATTCTCGACACGGAAGATTTGATTTGGTTGTGTTGTCCCCAAGAGGGAGATTATCAAGATTAAAATGTTCAAAATCTTAACAGGCGACGACTGGTCTTTCGTCAGTCGGACCGAGTTTCAAGACAGCTCAAGGTCCAGGAGTAAATCTTACTAAGATGGTGTGAAACTCCCATTCTTAAATGTGTAAAATAATTATATACCGTAGCTTCTTAAGTATATCAGAGACAAAAAAAATGGAAAAGACAGCGATTAATTCCTGCGGAGGATAGACCCAATTCTTGAAAAAAAAGCAAAAAAAACTACACAAACTAAGGGAAACAGGCAAAATATATAATCCCACAAATTGGCAGACACTGAAGTAGTGGCCTGACGGTTGTTACAGAGCCGACAGAGATTAGGCGAGACTCAAAATCAAAAGAGCAATGACAAAAACAGTCGATTTAATAGATGGTCGGTAAGGGCACCTTGACTTAAGGAAGACTCCCTAAAAATACCAAGTTTGTCATCTTGAAAATTTTTTGGGGCATAAAATTAATTTTTGTGTTGCAAGTGACAACAGGGGATGTTTTGGGTTACTAATCTCGAATCTCAAGGCAACACTGCAGCTACACTGCAATTTGCTTGCAATAAAAGGAAATGACAATCATTCCGAATTTCACCCAAACACCAAAGCAATCCTCTCAAACGTTTTGGAATCAGAAAATCAAAAGAAGTTTTTTGTCCTGAAATTCGATAAAATGGGATGCCTGGGGTTCCTAACCCGAATATGATTTGGCAATTGCTATAAATTGGCGTTTTAACTTCCCTGCAACCAAAAAAATTGCATCAATCGCAAATTTCGTAATAGAAGGTTTCGCCTTCGAACTGGGTCAAGATTCAAGGACTGGGTTATTCGATTTAAGTCAAGTTTCCATTCGGTCCAAGACTGACTATACATGATTAAGCGCCACAAACCAATCAATCAGTCATTTCCTGTGGCACCCACAGGGATGCAGGGGCCTCAAGCACCACATATGTGAAATTATTATTCAAAACAATAACGGATAAAGAAATTACAAGGTACATAATTCAGAATGAAGGAAAACCCTCGTAGATTTCTTGAAATACTCGGCTGCTTCAACTGAACTGCCTCAAAGTTGGAAGAAACGCTGAACACCCAATTTTGTTCCAGCGGATAAGATTCCCCACATTCATTACAATCACGTCCAGATCTTCAAAAATAATTTTGCTATTAATATAAACATATTACGCCATGGCGGTAGAGGGAAGATGAAGAAGAAGAAGAAGAAGGCCAAAGTTCGAATGGAAAAGAGAAAATGGCAAATGACATGTGGGAGAAAGGTGTAAACGTCAAGATGCATTGGACAGAAGGAAGGTGCAGAAGGCTGATTCAAGAAACAGCGACCCCTTATGAGAAGTGGGCTAAGCTGAAAATAAAGAATAATAATAAAATAGAATAGAAATCACAATTTTTAAAAGTAAATTGTATTTTTCCTAACTATACAAACCCGAGGTCCTTTACATTAGGAATTACTTTCAGCGTAGTTTCCAGCCTACGCTGAAAGTAATTCCTAATGTAAAGGACCGACGGTTTGTACATCGTGTCGGAACAATATACAATTTAGGCGGAAAGCTAAGCGCTGGGATCTATGAGGTCATTCTACGCTGAAAGGAAAACTGAGAGTGAAAGATTACAAAGGTGTAACAGGAGGAAAACCTCGCAGCTGCACTATGAATCAATTGTCAAAAGAGAGTGGGCACTCAAGATGGAAGAAAGAGAATGCGAATGGAGGTACAGTAAAAGGAATGAAAGGGGTTGCAGCTAGGGTAGGAAGGGACGCTGCAAAGAACCTCAAGTAATGCCTACAGTGCACCGCGCGTGAGGTACACTGACAGCACTCTACTACCCCTCTACAGGAAGGAAGAAGATGATTAATACAAATAAACAAAAATACCAACAGATGTGACGACGCTGGATGACATAAACAAATCAAATAATAAACATAAGGTTAATATAAAAAATATACAAAAATACCACAGATGTTGCGACGCTGGATGACATAAACAAATCAACTAATAAACATAAGGTACGCCCACAAAATTCCAGTATCTATAATGTTCCCTGTCATACTTTGCAACATCCAATGACCGCAGTGTCTTCCAACCTCTTTTTATATTATAATCATCCCGTCTTTTGATGACCACTAGAAAAACTCGAAAAACCAAAAAGCCCTGAGGGTCTCTCTCTCTCTCTCTCTCTCTCTCTCTCTCTCTCTCTCTCTCTCTCTCTCTCTCAGGGGACCCTTCTGGTTTGATAGTCCCAACAAGCGCCGATTTCGATACGAATTCGTTGCATGTGACAAAAATTTTTTTTTATTTATGAAAAAACTGACAAATATTGTACCTAGCTGGCAAAATAAAACAAGGATTTTATCAGCAATTCTGAAAAAATATGTCACAGGACCGAGAGCACCGATATCAATACACCTTCATGACATTAGAGACTAAGAAATTTTTAAAAATCATGAAAAAACTGACAAATATCGTATTCAGCTGCCAAATAAAACGAGAGATTTTGCCACCAATTCTGACAGAAGACATCAGCTGACCGACAACTCCAAGGTCTTCCCTATACTGGCCATCATTGGCCCAATGCGGATTTCGACTGATTATGACGACCCCGACGGTGCAAACCTTGCAGTGACTTCCAGGAAACGATTCTGGTGGCATCTCGTCTTTATGACAGCAGGGGAGGAGGAGGGAGAGAGGAGGGAGGGGGAGGAGGGAGAGGGGGTGAGAGGGTGAGGGAGGGGGGAGGGCAGATGAAAAGAGGGAAAGGGCGGGTTGAAACTATCTTAATGGAAGTGAATCAACAAATCCTTTTTAACCTGACCCTAGACCAAATGCTTCTGAAGAAGGGGAGGTGGAAGGGGGAGGGGAGGAGAGAGAGAGAGGGGAGGGAGGGAAGAGAGAGGTGGAGGTTGAAACAATCTTAATGGAAGCAGAATGAGCAAATCTGCCAACATGACCTAGACCAAATGCTTCATGCGGGTGACGCGAGTTGGGGGATTGACGTTTGAACGGAAATCCGTAATATATTTATATATTTATTTATATATAAAACAATTCCCAGACAAAAGCGAGAAATGAAATTGAAACAATCATAAATGATGACGGGCTTTCAGGATATCCTTGAAAGTAGTTAATTCCCAATTATGAAGTAAAACGTTGCAAACGGAGTGAGGATGCAGTCAAGGATCAAAGCACTCACAGCTATAAATAAAATGTTCGCTGACGGGACCGTATCAAGCGTGCAATTGCGAAAAA
>NC_089749.1:13032661-13077661 GCF_040412425.1 Macrobrachium rosenbergii | reverse complement strand
GAGGATTATATACATATCCTATTTCATACAAATAACCTACCCGCAAGGATGAGGGAAAATACGAAAATACTGATGAAGTAATATTATAATGAAACTAACTATATCTAACTTAACTATCTTACCTTGACCGAGTATTGACATACACAATTCCACCATCACTCACCTGGAAAAGAAAGATCCAAATTGTTAGAGAGTTTAGTGTGATAAACATACATACATAATATATATACATATATATATACACACATTAATATGTATATATATACTTATATAATAGAATATAAATATATATATATATATATATATATATATATACACACTTACATACTTACCTACATACATACATACATAAACACACACACATACACACATTCCAATACCAACAAATTAAAACAATAATACATAACTTAGATCTCGATACCGAGCAAGTGAAAAACAAACCGATAAATCCTTCCCGTCCCGTAAAATATTCTTAACAAAAAACAACAAGTAATTAAGAGCACAAGAAGCCTATCAACAACATTCCTTCAAAGTTTATACTATTATTATCAACCCCTGCAATAATTAACAGGCCTGTGGTGCAACAACAGACATACCTCGCAAATGAAATTACCTTCCTTGAAGCGCAGAATCATCAAGAATCATCATTCTCAAAAACCCTTATCATTTTCTTCATTATCATCAATAACACTTATATGTCGTCGTTTCTCTTTGAGGGATTCAGCGTCAAATGATTTCTTTCCATTGTCCTTCATCATATGTATTTTCTGCATAATTTACATCTGGTCTACGCCTTCATCAAGTTTTTTTTTTATAATTCTGAGTTGACGGTAAATATCCGCAATCGATGTCCCTGTCACCAATGGGTGGTCAGGAACATGAGCCTCGGCCAATCAAGAGTGGCTTCATGATATCGGTTGCGGACATTTACTGTCAGTTCCTAAACAAGAGGCTACGAGCACTTTTTCCTCATTTTCTGGGTGTTCATTCTGGTCCTGATACTGCTACTATCTATCTATCTATCCATCTATATATACATATATATATATATATATATATATATATATATATATATATATATATATATATATATTTACTTTTCTGTCTAATTGCTACTTTTTTCTTGCTTCTTCTTTGACACCTCATATGAACAACTCTTTTTAAAACAGAACGTTAATTATGTCGTCAAATACGAATAATCCTTTAGACAGATCCATAATAATTAAACACTTTATTAATTATTCAAATAAAGTCAATTTGTAGACGAGTAACAACCACAACATAAAGTCAATTTGCAGAGGAGTAAAAACAATAAAACAGACATTTTATAGACGAGTAACAACAACAAAATAGAGTCAATTTATAGACGAGTAACAACAATAATTTAGTCAATTTGTAGACGTAGAACAAACACAAACAAAGTCAGTTTTTAGACGAGTAACAACCGCAAAACAGAGTCAATATGTAGTCGAGCAACAACCGTAAAATTAAGTCCATCTGTAGACCACAAGGATATTCACGAATCCATCAGCATGAGAACACCTGGCATGAAAACTTTTAGAGGAAAACCAACTCGAATTACACTTTTATTAAGTGGCGTTAGAACAGAGACGAGGATTGTGGGGAACGAAAGGAAAAACAACTCCCAGAATTTCAGGATTGTGGGGAGTGAAAGGAAAAACAACGTCCAGAATTTTACAGGTGTCTCGTGTTCTCTTTGCAAACGACCCAACCTCATGCTTTGCAAAAATGCCAGTCTATTGCTTCTTCCAAAAATGGACACTATTCAATTTGTTTCTTCCTTTGACTATTTACAAAAAAGCACCATTATTTTTTTTTCTTTCTTTTTGACTCTCTATTCAAAAGATTTTCTCAGGGCGAAATTTTAAATTCATCTCACTTTTGAAGTGTCTTGATTGCAACCTATACTTCGACTTGCAGTCCCAGAGAGAGAGAGAGAGAGAGAGAGAGAGAGAGAGAGAGAGAGAGAGAGAGAGAGAGAGAGAGAGAGAGAGAGAGAGAGAGAGAGCAGATTTTGTTTCTAAAATGAATGCAGATAACAGAAAATTAAGTTACGCTGAATACCTTTAAAAAAAAAAGCTGAGTCATCTAAGACGTTTCAGTGCTAAGATAAATTTACTATCATCAACAGTATTAAGATAAACTGATACAATTACTATCACACTCCAGTACAAAGATAAATTTACTATCACCTCCAATACTAAGATAAATTTACTTTCATCAACAGTATTACGATAAATTGATACATTTACTGTCACCTCCAGTACAAAGATAAATTTACTATCACCTCCAATACTAAGATAAATTTACTATCATCAACAGTATTAAGATAAATTGATACATTTACTATCATCTCCAGTACTAAGATAAATTTACTATCATCAACAGTATTAAGAAAAATTGATACATTTACTATCACACTCCAGCACTAAGATAAATTTACTATCACCTCCAATACTAAGATAAATTTACTATCATCAACAGTATTAAGATAAATTAATACATTTACTATCACCTCCAGTACTAAGATAAATTTACTATTATCTCCAGTATACTAAGATAATAAGATAAACTTACTGCCACCTCCAGTACTAAGATAAATTTACTATCATCTCAAATACTAAGATAAATTTACTATTATCTCCAGTATACTAAGATAATAAGATAAACTCACTATCACCTCCAGTAATAAGATGAATTTAATATCACCTCCCGAAGCCCGAACAGAGTAGAAAGACCCCTAATTCCTTAAAGGAATAAATTGTGGACTGCTTTCAAGAGAAAAAGAGTTTCACGTTCAACAGCAAAACACACGATTGGGAAGCGTTTGAACTGACTGACTGAATACAATTTAGGCCAGAGGCCAAGCACTGGGACCTATGAGATCATGCAGCTGAAACGGAAATTGACAGAAGGTCTGAAAGGTGTAACAAGAGGAAAACCTCGCACTATGAATCAACGCACTATGAATCAATTGTTAGGAGTGGATGGGAAGTGAGATGGAAGAAAGAGAATATGAAAGGAGGTACAGTCAAAGGAACGAAAGGGGTTGCAGTTAGTGGTCGAGGTCACGCTGCAAAGAACCTTAAGTAATGCCTTGGGGGGGGGGAGTTTTTCCAGGATCGAAGTCTCTGGTGGTGACCTAAGGTCACAGAGGACTGTGACGTTGGTGTACGGAAGTACAAGTTATATGAATGTACAGTAAGTGGCACGCAAGACGACTAAGTTGCTCGCATACCATGAGATATAACTCTCGATGGAGCCAACGCAATTGTAGTTTTAAAATTAAAAATACAAAGTTTAGAAGCAAACATTTATAAGTTTAAGGACTTCAGGGTTTAGAAGCAAACCTTTAGCGATTTCTCATATATACCTTCTATAATGAATAAAGGCTCCTAATTAAGCATGTTAACAATGGAGTCACAACAGCAATGGTCAAGGTGGCCGAAAATACACAAGCTTGGTAAATTTATATATGTTAATATTACACGAAGGAGGGGAGAATTTCAAAAAACACGAAAAAATTTCAAAATAAAATATAAAATAGAATATTTAGCAATCACGAAACAAATGAATTTTAAACATGCATAGAAATGGAAAAGACTTCAAAAAGACATAAGCAAAAACATCGTGTGTCCATATGTAGAATTAAAAATGGAATGGAATACAGAATTTCGGCCAAAGGTCAGGCACTGGAACCTAAGAGGTTATTCAGCGCTGAAAGAAACTGAGAGTAAAAGGCTTGAAAGGTGTAACAGGACAACCTCGCAGCTGCACTATGAAACAAGTATGAGAAGGTGGATAGCAAAATGAAAGAGAGAATATGAATGGAGAATACAGTAAAAGGAATGCAAGGGGTTGCAATTAGGGGCCTAAGGAATGGACACTGCAAAGAACATTAATATAATGCCTACAGTGCACCGGCGTATCCATCATGATACGAAAGACTTTCCAATCCAACACCAAAACAAACACACAAACACACAATCGGCATCGAAACAAACGACAAAGCTTGGAATGACCCGCAATTACTAAGCACAAAACTAAACAGGATTGTAACAAACCCCAGCATATCATGAGAACACAGGGAGGAGGAGGAGGAGGAGGAGGAGGAGGAGGAGGAGGAGGAGGAGGAGGAGGAGGAGGAGGAGGAGGAGGAGGAGGCTTTAAAAAAAACCCATTTCGATTTCTTTCTCATTAACTACACTAATATCATCCCGCCCTCTTATGACAGCCAGTATGAACCGAGATGACATTTCATGGATCAATAAACAATAAAATGAAACTCTTTAATTTTTTCTTTCTATTTTTTGTAATTGATTCTCTTGTTTTCTTTTTTTTTTTTTATTTAGAGCCGGAACTTAAAACATACGCCTTCATTTCCTCCATCCAATGAGAACCTCCTCCTCCTCCTCCTCCTCAATCCCACACCCCTCCCCCCTCTTTCTCCTCTATCCTATCCCCCTTTCCCCCCGCTCCCCTTCTCCTCCATTCCATCCCCCACCCCGAGAATAAGATTAATATCACGATAAACAGGTTTATACAATTAGCTCGTTATCCTGGAACAGGAGGATGGGAGGAGGGGTACTACAGGTTGGGGGGAGGATACTGGCAGCCGGGAGGGGGGGTGTGGGTAGTGGTACTCTAAAGGACTTGGAGGGGTTGATGGTCCTTCATGAATCATCATCATCATCATCATCAAGCTGAAGAAAGAGAGAGAGAGAGAGAGAGAGAGAGAGAGAGAGAGAGAGAGAGGAGAAAAAGCAAATCAAATAAAAAAAAGAAAACAAAAAGGAATAGCCACTAGTCTTACACAATCTGCCCTCAAGTCAAGTTGAGGCAAAATGGTTTGAGGAAGGTGCACTAGCGAGAGAGAGAGAGAGAGAGAGAGAGAGAGAGAGAGAGAGAGAGAGAGAGGAGGGCTCCATGAATGCAAGGCTAATATCAACAGAAGGTGTTAATGCGAGGCATTGTGTTATTAGCTCAAAGAGTGCCCTGGGTACGAAGAAAAAAAAAGAAGGGGGGGAGGAGGAGGGGAGAAGAGGTAGGAGGGGAGAAGAGGGAGGAGGAGGAGGAGAGAGTGAGAGAGAGAGAGAGAGAGAAGGGATCAGTAAAGAAGAGAAATCAACAGGGACATTACAAATGTTATTGCCATTGTTTCGTTTCTATCATTCTGCCCTGGCGGAGAGAGAGAGAGAGAGAGAGAGAGAGAGAGAGAGAGAGAGAGAGAGAGAGAGAGAGAGAGAGAGAGATGAGAAACGGGGGAAGGGCAAGGAGGAAGGGGAAAAGGATCTTGTTAATTGCAACCTTGGGCTGGCCTGACAAAATTCTCTGCGCGACTGCGCGCGAGAGCGTTCGTATCAAATGTAAATTACACCATTTGAGAACCGACTCTACTGTCCTACTGCTAAACTTCTATTTACTTATCAATTTGTTCGCTTATTTTCTTTTCTAATAACAGATCTGGTCTTTCTGAATTTTCTTTCAACTTCTGTTTATTTCTTTCAAATGAACGTCATGCTCTTTGGGAGCTTGAATTTCAAGTCAATGGCCCCAGTGGTGGGCTTTTTCCTTGAGTAGGGTTCTTCTTCTGATTAAAATAATAATAATAATAACAATAAAATAATAATAATAATAATAATAATGAAACAGGAGAGTTCTTAGTGGTTTTTAACTCTAAAATCTTAATTATTAACGACGGCTTTTGAAGATGTATATAAAGGACAAAGATGAACTAAGAGGGTAAATTAACAATATGGCGTCTATGGTGTTTATCTAAGCACCTTGAAAAGTAGAACTATTTTCTTTGCCTAATTAGGCTAAATCTGCCTAGATTTGGAGTTCCTTCCACTGTCTTCGTTCAGTACACTTTCACAGTGTGCTTAATTCATGCCACTGCTCTATAATCTTCTAGGCAATTCCTACGGTTCTGATACGTCTACATCTACTACTAACCTGACAAACTTCCTCATCCATTCTCTTCCCTTGTCCAAACCACCTCTGTATTGCAGTCTTGTAACCTCAGTCCATTTAACTGTCTATGGTGGAGGAAGTGACTCGTGAAAGTCTTCTCTGATGAGAGAGAGAGAGAGAGAGAGAGACAGAGAGAGAGAGAGAGAGAGAGAGAGAGAGAGAGAGAGAATTACCATAACTACTACTATTACTAATTATCAGTTTCCTATTTGACACCTGACCTACTCAAAACTGGAGTTCCTGGTGCACTTTCCTCTCTCTCTCTCTCTCTCTCTCTCTCTCTCTCTCGATCTCTCAGCTTTAAATTCCAAGAATAACGGACAGGCTTCAGTGTAATTAAGAGAGATTTCTTTTCAAAGAGGTCTGGCATGCCAACAGAACCTTGGGCATACATTTGATTATCCACAAAATGCCATCTCAACCGCATGAGAGAGAGAGAGAGAGAGAGAGAGAGAGAGAGAGAGAGAGAGAGAGAGAGAGAGAGAGAGAGAGAGAGAGAGAGAGAGAGTAAACCAAATTTAACAGCTTTACAAAATCTAAAATATATAAATGCAATCTGAAGAGACGCCTTATTTACAACACCCGAGAGAGAGAGAGAGAGAGAGAGAGAGAGAGAGAGAGAGAGAGAGAGAGAGAGAGAGAGCTAATCAGTATTCACTGTAGTCACCTGATTGGGTGGTGACAACGAAAAGACACTACGGAAACGTGAAAATCTCCGAGAGAGAGAGAGAGAGAGAGAGAGAGAGAGAGAGAAATGTGACAGATGATGCCCAAGATACCCGTCAATCACACGAGTCGCCCCCAAAAGACAGGGCACAGCATACCTCCCGCGCATTACGAATAAATTAACTCGCTGACTCCGGCATCTCGCTACTTTTCTTTATTATGATGCCATTGTCTCCGGTTAAGGAGATTGGGGGATTGGCGAACTGGGGAATTGGGGGACTGGGGGATTAGGGATTGGTGGATTAGGGATTGGGTGACTGGAGATTGGGGATTGGCAAATTGGGGGGGACTGAGGGATTAGGGATTGGGTGACTGGAGATTGGGGATTGGGTGACTGGAGATTGGGGACTGGGAACTGCAGATTGTGGATTATGGATTGGGGGACTGAGGAACTGAGACTGGGGATTGGGGACTGGAGATTTGGGGACTGGGGGACTGGAGACTGGGGATTTGGGGATTGGGGACCTGGGGACTGAGATTGGGGGCTAGAGACTGGGGATTGGGGCTGGAGACTGGGGGTTTAGGGACTGTAGATTGGGGATTAGGACTGGGGGGGCTGAGATTGGGGGACTGGGGTTAAGGAGCAGGGAGATTCGCTGATGATGGATTTACGAAAAATAGGGATTTTTAAGGACTTTGGGAGGTTAATGATTTCAGGAAAACGGGTTTACAAACAGGTAATCACAGGAAGGGAGATTTTCAATGACGGATTTACGGAAATACGGATTTTTTTTAGGGATTTACGAAAGACAGGGATCTATGATGGGATTTACAGAAAGAGATGATTTGTGGATTTTTTTGTGGTGTATTAGTTAGTTAATTGTAGGAAAGGGAAGGAAGAGTTTCAAAGAGGGATTAACGAAAATGGTGATTTTTAGGGATTTGCGAAAATAGGGATTTTTGGGGGATTTAGGAATAACAGGTTTTTGTGATGGGGAATGGGGTTACTATGAGGAGATTCTTTGAGGAGGGATTTACGGAAGTAGGGATTTTTTTGAGGGATTTATCTGGTTGATGGAACTTAACGAAAACTGGTTTATAGAAGGGTCATTATAACAATGGAAAGAGATTCAATGAGGAGGGATTTACGGATACATGGATCTGTGAGGGATTTTTCTGGAGATAAGATTTACGGAAAAACAGGTTTGCAGAAAGATGGCTCTATTTAAATAGTAGGCAAAATTATATGCACGGAAATGAGGCGATTACTGTACACAGATTTGCCGGATTTTACAGCACGAAATTCTACAAAGAAATGATAAAGAAATAAATAAGTAAGACAAATAATTCATTGGTGAACACATTCACAGTGATAAATGAACAAATGTTATAAAACCCATTAAAAAATTATGACAAAAACAAAGCATTTTAACTTGAGAGAGAGAGAGAGAGAGAGAGAGAGAGAGAGAGAGAGAGAGAGAGAGAGAGAGAGAGAGAGAGAGAGAGAATTACCTTTAAAAACAAATGTTATAATAAATAAAGCCCATTACAATTAATTACAAAAACAAAGCCTTTCTAACTTGTGTGTGTGAGAGAGAGAGAGAGAGAGAGAGAGAGAGAGAGAGAGAGAGAGAGAGAGAGAGAGAGAGAGAGAGAATGAATTACCCTTAAAAACGACATTCCAGCCCAAGCGAGGCACCTGTCGCATTTCCCTATGGTAAACTTTTAATAAATCTTGACCGAACTGGAAAAAAAAAAGAGGAATCCTCAACACTATAAGCACAGAAGAGCTAAGATAATCGCCTAATTATTTTACATGACTCGATGGCCACAAGTGGACAATGTGCGAAGTGACGTCTGCGGGCGACAGGGGCCTAAGTGACAGCGGCGCATTCCTCGTTCGATAAGGGATTAGCATGTGATAATATCCTCCCGAGTATCCGGTCGCTATGAGCGACCCTCATTTAACAGGAGGAGAGAGTTAAGAGGAAAAAAAGACCTGTTAAAAAGGAAAAACCTATAGGCACCGTGTGTGTATGTATTAATATATGTATATACTGCTATATGTATATGTAATATATGCCAAAAGCAAATGGATGTTACAGACCCCAAATACACACACAAAACAAGCCACTACAACACCTTCTAAAGCATAACAAGCTATACGTCTACTCTCGCCATGCCCGCGCATACATATGATACATACGTACCGGGGTCTATTATATCCACAGGTGTATATGTATATAGAATAAAAGCACGTTAAAAGAAAAGAAGAAGAAATATATATATATAATATATATATATATATATATATATATATATATATATATATATATATATATATATAGAGAGAGAGAGAGAGAGAGAGAGAGAGAGAGAGAGAGAGATTGGAGGGTTCCAATAAGTTAAGCCTTCCCATCTTCAGCAAACTTTTTTGGGATGAGGGTGCTAGTCCTACTCATTACCTCCCTCCTACTACCCACAAGAATCGGTTAACTACCAGGTACATCATTCACTGCACAGGTCTAAAGGAAATGGGCCGAAATCAACGGCGACCCCCACCCCCCTTCATCGATCTCGGGAATTTTTCCAAATAACCTTAGAAAAAAACTATTCTAAAAATCTAAAAAGAAAAACCATAGATATCTAAAAATTAAATTCTACAATAAAAAAAGTCCTTCATTCTACGTAGGCCTATCTAAAATTGCCATTCTACAAAATTAGTGAAAAATGTCACTTTAAAAATCTCCAAAAAATAAACATACTTCAAAAAGTGTTCATTTTATGAATCTCACAAAATCTTAAAACGTCAAATTCTCACGTAAGTGAAATCATATTGACATCGAGTATCAATTATAAAACTCACATGAGTCCAGAACGAAGAACAACTATAATTATACATATTTCAATCCTCCACAAAATATGGCAAGGGTAATTATGGGTAATTTGTAGCCTCGCCTAGCCTAATTTAGCTTAGCCTAACCTAATTTACCTAGCCTAACCTAATTTAGCCTAGCCTAGCCTTAAGGAGAGGCGTCCCATCTACGACTATCTGGTGTCAAATTAGCAAGAGCTGTTTTCGAATCCATCGAAACATCATCACTTCTTGTCAGTCAAGGGACTTTTTTGTTAAATTCTCTGTAAAAAATCGCTAATAACTCTATCTTACAACTTAAAGTTTATAACTCATGGTTATAATCTAACAATGCTAAACGGCAGGCAGACATTAAAACCGAAGCAATACCATAAACTCCTTGTCGATGTTAACAACTCAAGTCTGTGAACTGGGAGAAAAATTAATTCATAATAAACAATTGCTCTACTCAAGGATGTAAACGTTTCCGTGTCACTCGGTACGAGAAGCCTTTTGTTCTTCCGAGTGTTTAGCCTCAGGTTTATAAAGGTCTTCAATTTTCCCAATTCCAAACTCATTACATGCATATTCATTCTTCCACCCTTCATCTGTAATCGTAATCCTCTCCAATATTCATCTTCTTCGCAGCGGGAACTCTCTCTCTCTCTCTCTCTCTCTCTCTCTCTCTCTCTCTCTCTCTCTGTCCAAGAGGATTATCATCGACTCCCATTAGCACAAAACCTTAAAACATCCATCATCTTTTGTCATCAAATGGGCTGCCGGATCTTGTCGAACACGTTACCAAGAGGGGCAGGAAAGAGAGAGAGAGAGAGAGAGAGAGAGAGAGAGAGAGAGAGAGAGAGAGAGAGAGAGAGATAATTGCCGAAATGCAACTCGACAGAGACTTTCCATTAAGAACGAAACAGATTGTCACTGATAAAACACTGTTGATTATGTTCATCTGGAAAAAAATAAAAAGCCCAACGCACGCATTAACAAAGCCTACATGACGGAAATCTCTCTCTCTCTCTCTCTCTCTCTCTCTCTCTCTCTCTCTCTCTCTCACACACACTCACACACAAATTCTCCTTCTCCACCTTTCAAATCGGGAATTCACTCCTTTCTTCTGTATGGCCCGGTTCATGACTGTCAAAAGATTTAATACAATTTATCTGATGTCCAATCTCTCTCTCTTTAACGACTAGTACTACTACTTAATTGAGGTGTTTCCAGCCGTTCTAGGTCCATGAAGTTGGTAGAGAGTATTCCAAAGCAGGTCCACGCATTTTCTAAGATGCCAGAGAGAGAGAGAGAGAGAGAGAGAGAGAGAGAGAGAGAGAGAGAGAGAGAGAGAGAGAGAGAGCCTTCCCACTTCCAACAAGAAACAAATTGGACGCGAAGCCAGCAATGCACAGGGCACCAATAATCGTGATGAGACGACTGATAAAGCTGAAAGTCTAGGCATAGCTGCAATTATGGAGACATTCTCCACTTGATTAAAAGCAAATTGAAAGGCAGCAAGAAACAACAGCTGTTCTTCCCTTAAATAGGGAATGTTGTTTTGCAACTTTTGGAAAAAGACCATGTTGTGTAAGGAATTATCATGTTTTTTTTTATTAATGCATACAATGAACAGGACTGGAGGAAAGAGGCTCTGTTTCTATATTTACCTTTTTTGAGAAAATTATCATTATTATTATTATTATATTACGAGCTTCTCAGCGTGCTACACTGCGCTGGAACTCGGCGCTGCCTGTCATGCCTCCCCTACCCTCCCAATCCCCTACCTACCCAGTCCCCACCAGGGCGGACAAACAGGTTTGCAAGTGGAGGGTGCATGTGTCATGTCTCACCTACTCTCCCGATTCCCTACCTACCCCGCCCCCACCAGGCCGGACAAACAAGAAAGAGCCACTCGGATTTTATTATTATTATTATTATTATTTTTATTATTATTATTATTTTTATTATTATTATTATTATTATTAGCTGTAGTAGTAGTTTCCTAAATGTAAAGCAAAACTCCTGTGCTTCAAGGCAAAGTCTGTCAATGCAACCGAAAAGTGGACCACTGCTGCAATTTTTTGCTGATGACCCTAAAGATTACAAAGATTACAAAGTTGAAATAACATTACAGTATATATTTACAATTTAAACAAGTAAAATATGCGCCGAAGTTTCTTCGGCGAGATCGATTTTCTGTACAGCCGCTACAGCGTATTTTCAAGGCCACCGAAAATACGCGGCCCATAAAACTTTAACAACGGCCCGGTGGTGGCCTATCCTACATAGCTGCCAGAAGCCCCAATATGGCTAACTTTAACCTTAAATAAAATAAAAACTACTGAGCTTAGAGGGCTGCAATTTGGTACGTTTGATGATAGAAGAGTGGATGACCAACATGCCAATTTGCAACCCTCTAGCCTCAGTAGATTTTAAGATCTGAGGGCGGACAAAATAATGTGTGGACGGACAGACAAAGCCGGCACAATAGTTTTCTTTTACAGAGAAATAATAGTCATCCAAGAGGTAATTCTGTAGTAGAAAAGATAAAAAATCTGCTGCATTGGCCTTTACTTGGAAGTAACGAGACAAACACAAGTATAGACAGAAATAAGACCTAACTGAACCTTTGAGAGAGAGAGAGAGAGAGAGAGAGAGAGAGAGAGAGAGAGAGAGAGAGAGAGAGAGAGAGAGAGAGAGAGAGAGAGCGGTATGCATAGCCTGAATACCTAATTATTTCTCTTATAAAAAGTCCATCCAGGACTAGTAATTGCGCACTGCGCATTCTATTGCAACCTGCAATTATCTCTGGAACAGAAACTATGGAATTCACACCTTGAAAACAATGGACCATGACAAACGAATTCCAAAGTTACTCATCACTTATGACCTAGAAAACTTACTTGGTGCTACACCAAAGCAGATGACCTTGGTTAAGTACACTCTACTAATTATCAAGTGATCCAAACTGTACATTTAAAACAAAAAATTTATGAGAGGGTTCATTCTTCAAAAGCTTCCAGTATTACTAACAAAACATGCATGAGAGGGTTCATTCTTCAAAAGCTTCCAGTATTACTATTCCTACAACTAAAACAGCTATTAAAAATTGATACGTATTATTCTGAAGCCGTAAATTCTTTACATTTCAGTTATTAATGATTGAATTTTTATAATCGGCTACTTAGTTCCTCTTTGGATTATTGCTTTCATATTCGGGTACTTCACTATACATCTGAAGTGGGTCAACTAATATAATTTTTTGTTTTAACACTGACATCGACACAGAGACACACGACTGAAACCATTACCTTCTGCTTCCTACCTTTCCAGACTTCGATGACGGAGTTAACGACAGCTAACAGAAGATGCCGCCTTGGAAAACTAAAAAATACCCCTTATGGAACAGTGCCTGTTCATAGAGTCAGGGAAGCCACAGATAAGAGAAATAATAAATAGCTGACACTCTCTTGGAAACTCAAGCCCTGCAACAGAAAAAAAAACTGTACCTGCACAGAAATGGGTGTAATGTATAGTGTGTATGATGCTGTATGAAACTCTCAAGCCGGCAAGTGGTGGCTCTTGTATTTGGCTGCGTTTTTGACAATGATCATGGTTAACATTAATTAAATAAAAATAAAAAACTACTAAGGCTAGATGGCTGCAAATTGGTATGTTTGAATATTGAAGGGTGGATGATCAACATACCAATTTGTAGCCTTCTAGCCTCAGTAGTTTTCAAGATCTGAGGGCGGACAGACAAACAGCCATCTCAATCATTTTTTTTTTTGTAAATAACTAAAAAAATTTACTCACATATACAAGAAAAATCAGGACCTACACACAGCAGAATAATTTTTTAAGTAAAACTAAAGCAAAACAGAAAGACTAGCAATACCAAACTTAAATATCGAATACCAACTCAATCCACTGTTCTAAAACCGTGAGCCATTTCTTCACAAATTAAAATAAAAAAACGAAAAAGGAAATCCCTGACAACAATGGCTGTCAAATAGGTCCAGGCAAGTACCGTGAAAACTGCGTAGATGTACGATACGGATTACGCTGCACATTCCAAACGAAGTAGATAAAACATTTTCTTTTTCGACTCGACTGAAGAATCTGGTCATCAGCATAATTTAAGTGAAATCACAGCACAGTACAGTCACGTTCTGGGTGACCGATTCTGAGCCGTTTGGCGTCGCCTACCAACGGCCTACTGAACGGGGCTTATACGTTCCATTCAATCTTTAGTAACAATTCATGTTCATGTTATAGAAAAAATATGGACAGGATCAAAAATGAAAGAATAAGAGGAACTGCTAAAGTCGTAAACTATCAACGACGATCCAGGAAAGAAGACGGCAGTGGTATGGCCATGTGATGAAAACAGTATATATACCTTAGTTTAACCAGACCACTGACCTGATTAACAGCTCTCCTATGGCTGGCCCGAAGGATTACACTTATTTTACGCGGCTAAGAACCAGCTGGTTACCTAGCAACGTTCTACAGCTTATTGTGGAATCCGAACCACATTATAACGAGAAATGAATTTCTATCACCAGAAATACATTCCTCTAATTCTTCATTGGCCGGTCGGAGAATCGAACGCAGGACCAGCAAAGTGCTGGCTGAGAACGATGCCCAACCGTCCAATGAGGGACTAAGTGCCTGGTGGGAGAGCAAGAGGAAGACTAAAGCGAAGGTGGGTGGATGTACAGTAGTTAGAGAAGACCTGAGAGACAAACAATTGTCAAAGGACGATGTGCTTGACCGAGCCAGGTGGAGGAGGAAAGCTGTCTGAAACATCGACCCCAATAGAAGTGGGGAAAAAGATGCAGAGAAAGAAGATATAAGAAGATAAGAGAAAATAAAAACTATTCACATAAAGAGAACCTCTAAAAAAAAACAAAAAAACTTCTCATGGCCCAACACTGAAAGATGGTAACCTAGGATTATAATCATCAACTATGAAGAAGGCAATGAGATAACCATACGCACACGAACACGTACGTATATATACATACATAACAAACGTATACATACACATAAAACCCATGGGCAACATCTAACAGCGAACTTACTGAATCTGAATTGGAACAGACACAACGCTGACATTACTGAAATGCATTACTAATTTTTCTAATTACATAATTGAACCTGAATATGCACAAAGGAAGATCAGTGCATTTTTAGAAGCAATCTTCAATACTTAAATATTTATACGCAAAATTATTGAATGTGGATGATCATAAAATTCCTGTAGCATGCAAATTTCTACATGCCGCAATTTGATACCAAGTATCAAAACTTATAAGGCAGTGCATAAAAATTTAAGTGCACGGAGCAAACACGAAAAATATTTACAAAATCCATATAAATATTTATATATATTATATATATATATATATATATATATATATATTATACTGTATAATACTATATATATATATATATACATATATATATATATATATATATATATACAAAATATATTTATATATATATATATATATATATATATATATATATAATTTACATTCTTTAAAGCCGACTTGAATTCCTCATGAGTACTAGTTAAGGTTGACAAGGACTTGTATGAGGAAAGGTAGGAGGAGGAGGAGGAGGAGGAGGAACGAAAATACGTGAGAGGAACGTCCAAACGAGCTAGAAGACAAGGGACCACCTATTTTGGAGAATAATGTTTTGAAGGAGTGGCGCTCTCTCTCTCTCTCTCTCTCTCTCTCTCTCCATCTCTCTCTTCTTCTTCTCTCTCTCTCCTTCCTTCCTTTTGGGAAGTGGCCAAAACCTAAGGAGGCTATCCTTACTTGGGCTCTCTCTCTCTCTCTCTCTCTCTCTCTCTCTCTCTCTCTCTCTCTCTCTCTCTCTCTGAATGAATGATTGACTGTAAGAATGAGCTGTTACAGTATTATAAACAAGAGAGAGAGAGAGAGAGAGAGAGAGAGAGAGAGAGAGAGAGAGAGAGAGAGAGAGAGACTATTAAGAATGAACTATCTCAGTATTACAAACAACAAAGTCCATGCGAGGGAGAGAGAGAGAGAGAGAGAGAGAGAGAGAGAGAGAGAGAGAGAGAGAGAGAGAGAGAGTCATTCAAACACACACACAGCAGAGAAATACCCAATGAATGGTTTCACCCTATTGGGCTGAGAATTACCTCGTCGAGGTCCTTCCGCTTTGACGGGGCAATGAACACTCACGTCTATTCTCCCCCCGCCCCCAACGGCCCTGGCGACCCTGCAAATCGTCTACCTAACAACCAAGATCCCACTACAGCACAGGGGCACACTGGATTAGTAACCACGCCTTATTCAATCTTTCCACGTCCGGTTCGAGAATCGAACCCGGGGCCTCCCAGTTAATAAGTTGCGAGCACTTATCACTGCACCACGAGACCACAGAGAGAGAGAGAGAGAGAGAGAGAGAGAGATTGAGGCAGAGAGCCAGAGAGAGAGATTGCCACACACACTGCACCAATGAAACCACACACACACAGAGAGAGAGAGAGAGAGAGAGAGAGAGAGAGAGAGAGAGAGAGAGAGAGTGGTGTTCAAACGCATAAAAGTCAACGGAAGGACGGACTGGCGTAAGACACAAGGCAGACCTTCACCTTTGTGAGTGAAAATTTACTGACATTTCACAATGACAAAAATAAATAAATTCTCAAATAAATACCAAAAATTTTACCTTAAAGTTCAACTAAATACTTATCAACAGAGACCAGAGTATGTTCAACTCAATATCTTGTTAAGAGATACTAGAGTATGCGACCGACAGTATGAATTCAATTGGGTCTATCAGAATAAGCTTTCTAGACCACCCAGTTACCTACAGGAAATCCCTGTATGGTCGGTGCTATTATAAATGATTCAATTTCACTTTACTCTCGGCGAAGTTGACAGTTTTGTCTACTTATCGCTAGTATAGGTTTTATTCTATTATTTATTTATTTATCATTTCAGTAGATGAAACCTATTCACATCGTACAAGCACAACAAAAGGACCATTGACCTGAAATTCAATCTTCCAAAGAATGTTGGTTTCAACCTCCCACCGCAGTCCCCACACTGCAGCAATAACTGATTACGATACAGGGCCAGTGATTTTTCATCGACCTTGGGGAGACGCGAACCCGCGACACCTCAGAGGCATGCCACGACACTAACTACCAAACCAGCGGACCAGCAGATGGTTGATTTAATTAACATTATATATATATCACTGGGACTTTTGCCTAAATCAATATCGTCATCATTTGCGCGTCCTTTCCTTTTTTTTTTAACATTCCTAATTACTGTAACTGTTCAGCATTTTTAGCCATTATTCATTAACGGCAAGTAATGAGACATTTTTGTTCTTGGCAAAATCTAACACTCCATTTCCATTATGCATTTTTTTGGGGAGTTAACAAAATGAAACTCAACACAAACCAATCAAAGCAAACTACAGCTAAACCCACATAAAGTCCCTGGAGGTCCTTTTGTCTTTGGTTTCTTATTCCTGCAAGATGTATGACTGCAACTTATTATTATTATTATTGTTCACACCAACAAACACAGAGCAGCAGACAGCACTTTCAAACTTCTTCTTTGCCAGTGCACGTCAAGTTTCAAGACACATTCCAAGCTGTTGACTACAATGTTTTTATTATATATATAATATATATATATATATATATATATACAGCACTTTCAAACTTCTTTTCTTTGTAGTGTGTGTCAAATTTCAAGACCTACTTTTCATACACAATTTAAAGCAATTATTTTAAGGAACTTCCTGTTCGTCAATTTAATCCCCGCCCCCCAACAACCCCGTTCCCCCTTCCTCCACCCCGATATCAAATAAAGCGACCGTGCCTCGCCCAGATACCACCAGTTTCTGAATAACGTTCGTACTGTCGATGGACCAACCAAGACTTTGGTTATCATTTGAGGTGGCCATTTCCTTTTCTTGTCATTTATAAATATCCTGCCATTTCTTTTCTAGTCACTTATAAGTATCCTTCCATTTCTTTTTCTGGTCACTTATAAATATCCTGCCATTTCTTTTTCTTGTCACTTGTAAATATCCTGAGTACATAACAGCCTTTACATACAAGTAACTTGATGAAATTTTACAGCAATGTAGTTTGTTTTCAATGAAATTTTACAGCACTGTAGTCTGTTCACCACTGACATTTTACTGCAATGTAGTTTGTTTTCAAATTAAATTTTACAGCACTAATTTGTTTCCCTGTGAAATTTTACAGCAATGTACCCTGTTTCCCAATGAAATTTTACAGCACTATAATTTGCTTTCCAGTGAAATTTTACAGCAGTGTAGTTTGTTTTCCAATGAAATTTTACAGCACTGTAGTTTGTTTTCAATGGAATTTTACAGCACTGTAGTTTGTTTTCCATTGAATTTTCACAGCACTGCCACTGTAGTTTGTTTTCCAATGAAATTTTACAACACTGTAGTTTATTTTCCAATGAAATTTTACAGCACTGTAGTTTGTTTTCCACTGAAATTTTACAGCACTGTAGTTTGTTTTCAATTTATGGCTTTGTGAAATTTTACAGCACTGTACTTTCTGAAATTCTGCAGCACTGAAGTTTCTAATGAAATTTTACAGCACTATTTTATTTTCTATTTTTCAATGAAATTTTTACAGCTCTGTATTTGTTTTCAGTAATTTTTACAACCTTTGTTTTTGTTTTCCAATGAAATTTTACAGTGTAGTTTGTTTCCATTGAAATTTTGCCGGCAGTGTAGTTTGCTTTCAGTGAAATTTTGCAGCAGTAGTTTATTTTCAAGTTAAATTTTTTCAGTTTGTTTCCATTATTTGACAGCACTGTAGTATGTTTTCCAATGTAATTTTACAACACTGTAGTTTGTTTTCTGATGAAGTTTTTACAGTGTAGTTTTGTTTTGTGAAATTTTTACCAATTTAATTTTTCCAATCCAATTTACAAGTTTTTTATTTTCTGATGAAGTTTTACAGCAGTGTAGTTTGTTTTCCAATGAAATTTTACAGCACTGCAGTTTTTTTTCCAGTGAAATTTTACAGCACTGCAATTTGTTTTCAGTGAAATTTTACAGCACTGTAGTTTGTTTTCCAGTGAAATTTTACAGCACTGTAGTTTGTTTTCCAATGAAATTTTACAGCACTGTAGTTTGTTTTCCAGTGAAATTTTACAGATTCCCTTTCACTGGTTACAGCACTATAGTTATTTCCATTGAATTTTCACATCACTACCACCTTAGTTTGTTTCCAATGAAATTTTACAACACTGTAGTTTATTTTCCAATGAAATTTTACCTTTTTCTGTATTTCCCACTAGAAATTTTACAGCACTGTTGTTTGTTTTCCAATGAAATTTACAGCACTGTAAATTTCACAGCACTGTATTTGTTCTCCACTGAAATTTTACAGCACTGTAGTTTATTTTTCAATGACATTTTACAGCTCTGTAGTTTGTTTTCCAATGAAATTTTACAACCCTGTATTTTGTTTTCCAGTAGAATTACACCAGTGGTTGTTTTCCCATTGATTTTAGAGTCACTGTTGTTTGTTTTCAGCATTTTACAGCAGTTAGTTGTTTTCCAGTAGGAATTTTCTTTTTTGTTTGTTTCAATGCACAGCACTTTATTTGTTTTCCAGTGAAGCTCTTATAGCTAATTTGAAACAAGCTACCAACAATAACATCATCTAAAATAGTAGGTCTTTCCACAATACCAAGCAGGAGTTTGCATTCGTTGTAGGACACAGGAAGGTTTAAAAATCTGGGGGTTCACGGACCATAGATTTTAGCTTGTCAATCAAGTCCTTCTGGTGTTCGGACACTTACTTGTTCTCTAAATACTCCTCCTTCCACTGCAACGCCAGTTCACATAGATCAATAAATCCCTTTACATCATTCAACCTTGCGATTATGACAAGAAGGGTTGCCAAACCCGACGGCCTTTGCGTAATAGACATGACAACGGAGACACTTTCATCGGACATTTTTGTTTTCGTTACGTCTCTTGCATAAGGCTTTTTTTTTTAATGGAGGAGGAGGAGGAGGAGGAGGAGGACCCAGACGAAGCTCCAGGTCCTCGGCCAAAGAATTATCACCCGTCATCAATAATCCGTAACTACCGATGAAATCTGTTGGCAATCCCACTCCAGCGAAGACTCTTTGAGAGGAAAAAAAAAAAAGAGTAGAGAATAAAAAAAAACCCCTTCGGGAAGTCAATATGTCTCCTCTTCAGCGCCTCCCGAGGCCCTCCGAATAAAACGACAGCTGGCGGTACGGCAGGAGCGTCGTCGCGCCGTGCCCTCCGGTGCCTCGTGTTGTGTCATTAGCATCGGTGTCAGCAGGAGGAGGGGGGAGGAGGAGGAGGAGGAGGCGGCCCTGGCTGGCTAGTAGTAGCATCCGCAGCAGGAGGAGGAGACCCTGGCTGCCTAGTAGCATCCGCAGCAGATGGAGAAGGACCTAACTGGCTATTAGCATCTGCAGGAGGAGGAGGATGAAGAGGCCCTGGCTGGCTAGTAGCATCCACAGCAGGAGGAAGAGGAGGAGGATGAGAAGGCGCGGGGCTGGCTGGCTGGCTAGTAGCATCTGCAGCGAAGACGAGGAGGAGGAGGAGGGAGGAGGAGGGAGGAGGAGGAGGAGGAGGAGGAGGAGGAGGAGGAGGAGGAGGAGGAGGAGGAGGCCCTGGCTGGCTAGTAGTAGCATCCGCAGCAGAAGGAGGAGGCGGCCCTGGCTGGCTAGTAGCATCCGCAGCAGATGGAGAAGGAGGTCATAGCTGGCTAGTAGTAGCATCCGCAGCAGATGAAGAAGGTCCTGCTAGCTAGTAGTAGCATCCGCAGCAAGAGGAGGAGGAGGCCATGGCCGCCTAGTAGCATCCGACAGACGAAGAAAAGCTGGGTCCTGCTAGCTAGTGGCATCCGCAGCAGAGGAGTGAGGAGCCCCACACAGAAGGCATCCGCAGCAGCAGCAGCAGAAAGAAAAGAAGAAGAAGAAGGAAGAGTAACACAAGTAGCTCGTTGAAGAGTAATACCGGTAGCGAGGGGTAACAGCAGCAAATCATGCGACAGCTGGCGCATCTTTCAGGTACAAACCCACTTGTCAACACAGGACACCATCGCCGGGGCAATTACTGACGCAACAACAATGGCCCGGCGATGCTGATGCTGGGGCCCATCTCGCCTCATCTCATCTCATCTCGCCTTTTGACAAGTCGTCGTCTTCTCAAAAGGCCAGCCACACTCTTCACTCCTTTTCCTTCTTCTTCTCCTTTTTCTTCTTCTTCTTCTTCCACACTCTTCTCTCCTTTTCCATCTTCTTCGTCTTCTTCTTCACTGACGCATTCCGGCATTCCTTTGCGACGTATGGACGTTGGGGGAAATGAGAGAGATAAACTGGATGAAAGGAAGAGGGGGAGGGGATGGGGAAGGGGTTAACACTGAAGGCATGCTTAGGGGAAGACACTTATGCGAGGCTATAGCAAAACTCTGCAGGAAATAAAAAAGGAACTCGACTCTGCAAACTCGTTCAATGAAGAGATTTTATTTTATGTAAATGAGAGAAACTCTCTCTCTCTCTCTCTCTCTCTCTCTCTCTCAGAAACGGATAATAACCACAGCTTCTAGCCACCTGTTATCGGCAATCCTGACATTTCTATCACAGTGTTGAATGACTCCAAATCATTTAACTCTGAGGAATCACGTTACAGTGGAGGTCTCTCTCTCTCTCTCTCTCTCTCTCTCTGGTTTTTATCATCTACTGAAAAATAAATATAATAACAATAATAATATATGACAAGTAATGTAGATGTGACTTGCGAGCAGATGCATACAAACATTGTGTATGTGTGTGTGTGTGTGTGTGTGTGTGTAGACATAAGTACACACCGAAATTTTTTGCCCTCGTAATTACACTTTGACCTAAAGCAAGTCGGAATCAAATTCTCAAATAATTTCATGGTGGAATAAGTGAATGCACTTGATAACTGATTAAGCCTTTGGGTCTTCGGGGGTAGTGATTACTGTCTAATTTCCGGTAATCAAGATAAATGTCATAACTTTCTAGTCTTGACTTTGTTACACACCTGGGAGGTTCATTTTCTAACCTAATATGGGCCCCTGACTTACACGGGAGCAGGTTAGTTTTCAAAATCAACACAGTACACAGGTGTGGTAATTCTTCAACATCCACCCAGTAAAATAAAAATACTAAAACATCCAACTCACACAGTAATTTTTTTAAACCACAGCTTCTGAACTCCAAGGGCAAAGATCCATAGGTGTGCCATCACTGCGACGACAGAAACGGAGCAGTATAAATCAATGGGTTTCGAACTTCACTTCGGATACTCCGTGAATTTGGAATATTTCTTAAAATTTACACCTTTTAGTAAGCTATAACAGAATGCTTGTAAATGCTACGTCGACGATGACCATATATGCTGTCACGCCATTTTATGGCAGTAATGGAATAGATGAAAATTGTATATACGCAAATTCTCAAGTTATTATCCGGTGAATGACTTGGACATCTAGGGTTTGGGAGGTTTGGGGTGGGGTGGGGGGTAGGTCATTAAGTCATCCTAATTGTATGGCTGTTTGGGTTAACTTTCCATACAAAAAGGGTTTCGTATTCAGGTCAAGGATGGCTACACATACTGTAATTACACGTAATTTCTTCGGGGCAGTAACTGCATTTCAAACGTCTGTCATAACCTAATTAAGATCATCAAAGATTATGAAAATCACCTTTAAGATTATTTAATTAATTAAGATATAAATCCTTATGACAGTATGACGGTCATACGAAAAAGACCAACACTACGTGACAAACGAAGCCAACAAATCACAGTTTGTTTTCAGAATGAGCTCGAGTCTGTCATATATGCGCGGAGAACAAGATTTAAGAAGCTTAACAGAACGGTCAATAAATTCTAGGAAGCCATTCGTGTGGCTTCAGTTGGCTTCCGAGCCCATAGAGATAGGCTGCGTTGCGGATCAGGTCAGTGGGAACTCTCGCCACTGTGAAAAGGCGTTTACCACTTCTTTTTCTTCTTCTCCTTCTTCTTCTTCTAATTCAGCATTGCCCATTTCTATATGGGGTCCTCCTCCTCCTCCTCCTCCTCCTCTTCTGAAATTCAGCACTCCTATATTGGGTCCTCAAACCAGCCTCACCTCCTGTCCAATGCATCCCTTTAACCTTTTCCATGTCCTAGCCTCCTCCTCTGGCCTTCCTCTTCCTTCTCCATCCCTCCACTTCCATGCTCATAATAACCCTTTTATACACTTGATCTTCTCCACTCGGCATAACATGACCTAACCACTACAGTCTTCTTTCCTGGGCCTTCTTCGATACGTCCCCTACTTAAACTGTTCCTCTAGTAATTTATTTCTGATTTGAACTGAATATAGAATTCATTTCTGATCCCATCTCCTCTTGTGACTCCACACCTCAGCGTTTACGTAGAAAATATATATCGTAAAAATAATGGAATATCTATTAACATATGCAATACTGACTACGCATTAATAAACAAAAAGTGACAAAGTATCCATTCTGCAATGCAACCAACTTTCTGCGAAATGAACCTCAATGAATTTATAGACTGCAAAAAAACCCTGCATTTGCAACTGCTTTTTCATGTAACATGAGGTACCTAAGGTTCTTCCCAAACTGCTATGAATGAACCTGCCAAGAAGAAACATGTAGGGTACAAGTCGTCAACAATTACACAACACCACTTTTAATAACGAAAAGCAGAAAGGAGTTGGGTGGAAGCTGTCAACAATTCAATAACACTTTTCAATTAGAAAAAGAAGAAACAAGTTGGACACAAGTTGTCAAGAATTAAATAACGGTATTTCGAGTAAAGAAAAGAAGAAACTAGTTGGACACATGTTGTCAACAATTCAATAACACTTTCCAATCAGGAAAAGAAGAAACAAGTTGGACACAAGTTGTCTACAATTCAATAACACTTTTCAATTTGGAAAAAAGGAACAAGTTGGACACAAGTTGTCAAATTTCAATAACACTTTTCAATTAGGAAAGAAAAACATTATTTAAGTTGCAATTTCAATACTTTTTAAGAAAAGAAGAAACAAGTTGGACACAAGTTGCCAATAACACTTTTCAATTAAATAACACAATTAATAATTTTTCATAAAGAAAAGAAGAAAGAGTTGGATATGATTTGTCAAAAATTAAATAACACTATTTTCATAAGAAAAGAAGTTGAGTATGGCAAACTGACATGAGTATTCTTAATGAAATTAAACTATGGGTTTTAATTAATATTTTAAAGAAGAAACAGTTGGATATAAGTTGTCCACAACTAAAAAAAACACTAAATTTAATAACAAAAAAATAAGAAACTCGTTGGATACAAGTTGTCAACAATTAAATAACACAATTTTCAACAAGGAAAAATAAGAAGCAAGTTGGGCACAAGTTGTCAACAATTAAATAACACAATTTTTAACAAGGAAAAATAAGAAGCAAGTTGGGCACAAGTTGTCTACAATTAAATAACACAATTTTTAACATGGAAAAAATAAAAACATAACAAAATTTTCAACAATTAAATAACGAGGAAAATACAGAAACAAGTTGGGAACAAGTTGTCAACAATTAAATAACAAAATTTTCAACCGACAGAAACAAATTAGAAAAGATTTTGCCTCAACATGGAAAAAAGAAACAAGTTAGGCACAAACTATATAATAACATCGCCTGAAAGATTTACTAACAGTGAATTCCAAGGCATAATAAATGACTACAGACGCCGCTCTAGAACACCACCACTTAGAGCAAGAGAGAGACACCAGCATGGCGCGTACGTACATACATACATACATACATACATACACACACACACACACACACACACACACACACACTTACACACCCTCACACACACGCGCTCTTGTCAGAGATCATAAATCAGAGAGGCTAAGTAACAATTGGAGGCTATTAATCATGCAATCGCTTACAGGGCAAAACATTCCACCGTTGGAGAGGTCATTACTCAACATCCACGGTACTATTTTTTTTTTTTAAAGAGAACACCTTTCGAATGGCCGAGGCCAATAGTGAGTTACCAATGGCTTGTGCAAGTTCCTTTTATATATTTTCACAGTGTATGGGATGAATGAATGAATGAATGTATGTATGTGTGGATATAATATACACATATATGAGTAAGAAGATGATGCTTCTGATGAGCAATTGGAGCACTTCCGTCGTGTGAGCTGTTACTTTAAATTATATTATATATATATATATATATATATATATATATATATATATATATATATATATATATATATATATATATATATATATATATATATATATATAATCTATATATATATATATATATATATATATATATATATATATATATAACACACACAAAACATTCTTTAACATATAAAGATAAATATATGCATGCGAATATATAGCACAAAAGTACTTTAGACACGTCAACGTTACCTTGTACAAAAATAATAATAGAAAAAATCCAACATTACATTCTTGAACAATGATGTAAGACTTTCAAACAGACAGCCTATTCAGGTAAGAAAGTATAAGGCATTTTTGAAAAATATAGACATTGGTCAGTACTTGAAAGGTTTTCACTTCGAATATATACTTATTTAATTTGTGCTATTCACAAAAACTCTGGCAAAGTTTGTGATTTTTCAGCCAATGAGATTCGACGAAAGGCATTAACTAAGATGTAAAATATTCTGTCTGAGTCCGTCAATACATACAGACATCAGGTTACAGACATCAGGTTATCTCATGTATGACGAATGTTTACTGTCTCAACTTTGTATATTCATTGTATATGGCCTTGAGCTGAAATAAAATGTATTATTATTATTATTATTATTATTATTATTATTATTATTATTATTATTATTATTATTATTATTATTATTATTATACGTACTGTAGTACATCAGGACAGAAACAAAATAAAACACCACCCCATTTCAAACAATATCTTGAAGATTCGACGGAAGAAAAGTACAAATCAGGAGTAATTTTATTCATAATCTTCACACAATTCATTGTATAAATACACACACACACTCACAGACATGCACAATCCATCAGAAAAAACAACAAACAGAAGGGGGGTGGGGGACGGGGACCCCATATTTCCTGCAACGTTTTTAATTTGAGCGAAGCCTTCAAGATCGAAAAAGGCACCGAAGCATCCCTCAATCAATCAACTCCGCAACAATTTCTCAGAATTTTCCTGGCACCTATCAAACCAGATTCTACATCTTGCTCTCAATCAATACAATAATTCTAGGAACTTTTCTGGCACTTATCAGTCCACCTCTACAATAATTCTCAGAACTGTTCTGGCACCTATCAATCAACCCCTACAATAATTCTCAGAATTTTTCTAGCACCTATCAAACAACCTCTATAATAATTCTCGGAACATTTCTGGCATTTATCAATCAACCTCTACAATAATTCTCAGAACTTTCCTGGCACTTATCATTCAACCTCTACAACAATTCTCGGAATTTTTCTGGCACTTATCAATCAACCTCTACAATTCTCGGAATTTTTCTGGCACATATCAATCAACCTCCACAATAATTCTCGGAACTGTTCTGGCACTCATCAAACAACTTCTACAATAATTCTCGGAACATTTCTGGCACTTATCAATCAACCTCTACAATAATTTCTCAGAACTTTCCTGGCACTTATCAATCAACCCCTACAATAATTCTCGGAACATTCCTGACACCTATCAAACAACCTTTACAAGAATTCTCAGTACTTTTCTGGTACCTTTGCCTAACGTTACGCAAGGAACAACCTAAAAAAAAAATATGCATATAAACAAGAGAAAAAAAAACTCCCCAATTACTTCTTGTTTAAAACGTGTTTTGTAACGGAACGCTTCTTCTCGTCCGGGACGAGTCGCCAATAAATTCTTGTGGGCAAGTGGACGCGGCGTGTGTTATATGAGAACTTCAGAAGCATAAGCGTCAGGTAAGGATTAAACATGCAAAGGTACGGTAACGAATATATATATATATATATATATATATATAATATTATATATATATATATATATATATATATATATATATATTATATATATAAATATATATATATATATATAATATATATACTATATATATACTGTTAATGCTATATGAAAATGTAGAGACCAGCAGAGTCTCTCTCTTCAGGCAATTAATGAACAGAGAGACCGTTGGTCTCTGAAATGCAGTATAGGCTAAACTTTCTACATTAGGCGTTTTTAAGGGCTCCTCAAATTAGATGGAATTCTGTTTTAACAGAAAATATTTCACAGTCATATATATATATATATAATATATATATTATTTTAAGCACACCAGAGACTGTGAATGAAACCTTACGTCAATCTGGCAATACTGCAGAGCACATAACAACATGAGGCGAACTATGTTGCACACCTTGGCTGACGGAGTCGGGGTAAGCACATACCTGGAACACTTACAGAATTGTACGCCAGCTGCGAAAATCAGTGGACAACATAAAAGTAATAAGGACTGGAAGTAATATGGAGAGAGAGAGAGAGAGAGAGAGAGAGAGAGAGAGAGAGAGAGAGAGAGAGAGAGAGAGAGGGAGCAGAGAAGCTACGACGCCTGAGCCATCAGGAAGGCAGGACACCAGCCTCATGCCACATAATGTTCCAGCAACCTACCTATTCCGCATGATATTACAGCATTTGACCCTACATACATAATATATACATATACATATATATATACACATATATATATATATATATATATATATATATATATATATGTATGTATGTATGTATATATATAAAGGCTCCTAATGGCACATGCAAATAAAAGTACCTGTCGCCTTATTAATAAACCTACATACCCGACGTCACACGCTGCAAGTTGAGTGCTTGATACCCCATGCAACACAAGCAACTGATGCCACTTAAAACTAGGACACCGAATCTCACTGCTTTGGTACCTTGAAGCTACGGGACCCAGTGCCACACGAATCTATAAATACTGGTGTCACTAAAATTTGCAAACAGGTGTCACAAGAATTTATAACTGGTGTCACATACAGCAGGAACATCTTAAACACAAAACAACTGAACGCTGGTAGCTTACCATACTTAGCTATGAAATTACAGAGACAAAACTAAATTGTGTTTTGTGTAAAAGCTCCCTTGTAACATCAGCATGAAAACTGCCCAAGGCAGTTGAGGTAATACCAAAACATTAGCTATATATATAAACTATATTTATATATGCTGCTTCTCATAGAACCCTTCCTTAAGGCCTAAAAAAGACAATTTAAATGGAATAATATAAGAAAAATAAAGTTAGGAAACCATCTCATTTCCATCCGAACGCTTCAAATCATCATAATTCCCAGAAGGAGGTTATAATGAGGACAAAATTAATAATAATGATGATGATGATGACGTGTGTCGGGATCTGTGGGCTTTAGGATAAAGGGCGGGGAGGCTCAGAGGAGGACGCCTTGATGGGGCATGGGGCAACCTGGCGCCAATGAAGGGCGCGCCCAGTACTCTTCCAGATACCCCATCCTTCTCTCTCTCTCTCTCTCTCTCTCTCTCTCTCTCTCTCTGAGAACATCTCTTCTCCCACACCATTTATCCTACGCGCCCTTCAGATTTATTCTCTCTCTCTCTCTCTCTCTCTCTCTCTCTCTCTCTCATCTCGTGATGCAATGATGCCACCCTCGATTGTTACACGACTGTAGTGGGTGGCACTTACTGAGAGAGAGAGAGAGAGAGAGAGAGAGAGAGAGAGTATTGCATCATGACTTATCAAGGGAAGGCCTCATCGAGGTAGCTGTACCCTCACCGAGGTGAAAATATATATATATATATATATATATATATATATATATATATATATTAAAATATACACTCCATGGTAATGCTATAACTAAATAATGAAGTCAAAACTAAACGAGAGAGTAGAGAGAGAGAGAGAGAGAGAGAGAGAGAGAGAGAGAGAGAGAGAGAGAGAGAGAGAGAGAGAGAGAGAGAGAGAGAAACACTATACAACCTCCTGATAACAACATCACACGAATGTCTCTGTAAAAGAGAGAACAATACTATATAATTAAATTAAGAAAAAAATGTAACCAGAAAATTCGTAAAATATAAATATATATATATATATATATATATATATATATATATATATATATATATATATATATATATATATATATATATATATATATATATATCAGCCTCCACATGGCAATATCACCTTTACCCTTTATTATAAGTAATCCAAAATAAATAGTTTATGTCGGGTAACATTCGGCCACATTCCAAAGGCTAGAGCGACAAATGCAAAGAAAAGATGTCGAGATGAATATCATTACTGTCAATAACACTAAACTGCAGCAGAGAGAGAGAGAGAGAGAGAGAGAGAGAGAGAGAGAGAGAGAGAGAGAGAGAGAGAGAGAGAGAGAGAGAATTATCTTATCGCTTATTAAGTAAGACTAATCAAACAATGAGGAATTTTTTAAAAGTTGAGAGAGAGAGAGAGAGAGAGAGAGAGAGAGAGAGAGAGAGAGAGAGAGAGAGTTAACTAGCTTATTAAATAAGACTAACAAAACAACTGGGAATATTTTAAATGATGAGAGAGAGAGAGAGAGAGAGAGAGAGAGAGAGAGAGAATTACGGCCAAGAACACAACTTATAAGTAAAGTCAAGAGGCGCAAATGGGCTGAAGAATAACGAAAAATAAATGAAAACATAAGCATAATAAAAATAAATATCAATCGTAAAATGTTCAAACACATACAAACATACTACAAATCAAGATTTGTATATAAAGGCTGATGCTACATTAGGCAAGATCTGAGAGAGAGAGAGAGAGAGAGAGAGAGAGAGAGAGAGAGAGAGAGAGAGAGAGAGAGAGAGAGATAAAACGGACATGGAGAACATTTGACGACGCATCAAAGGGGAAAACAAATGCGGTGGTGTCGCAATGCGCTGGAAACAACGAGGCTCCCTCTTACCAGCATGGATACACAACGAGAGAGAGAGAGAGAGAGAGAGAGAGAGAGAGAGAGAGAGAGAGAGAGAGAGAGAGAGAGAGGCTTACGGGGGCAGCACCAGGAATGCGGGGCATGACCACAGCAGTCATGGTTTTCAAGGTTATGGGGAGGGAGGAGGGAGGGAAGGTCAGGATGGTAGGGAGAGGGAGAGGCCAGTTGGAGGGGGAAGGGGAGTGGGGAGGGAGAAGAAATAGCAGCCAGTGAGTCAAAGAGAGAATCCTGTAAGTAGTTATTGGGGAAGGAGGCAGTTTCTCCAGACACACCGGATCGACGAAGACAGATGTCATGCATATCATTTTGTCACAGGAGGGGAAAAAAAACCTGATCTAAAAAGTGACAAAAAAATCCTAAAAAAAAGGAAAAAAATAAGAAATTCCTAAAACCCCAAAGGTAGGAAAACGAAATATATTAAATATTAAATTTAAGAGACATGGATTACAACATCAAGCATATGAGAAAAATAAATTAAAGAGGACCCAGGAGGAAAAATTCCTGGATTAAAAATGAAAAATATAAAAGAAAGCCCTGAAATCCAATGAAACATATTTAAACATTAAATTGAAGAGACATGGATTACATCAACAAACATAAGAGAAAAATGAATTACGAAAACCCAGGAGGAAAAATCCTGGATTAAAAAGAAACAATATAAAAGAAATCCCTAAAATCCAATGAAAGATATTAAAAACACCAAATTTAAGAGACATAGATTACATCACCAAACCAGCAAGTTAAGACGACCTGTTTATCGAATCATGAACACTATGGAATTAAAATGGCACCTTATTTACGAACAACGTCAGATTTACACGAGAACTAAAATTAGCGAAAACCGATGTAAAAAAAATCAAATTAAGGAATGCACTGATTAATGAACACAGAGAAAATAATGGGGCATAATAATTTGGTTAGGCATTATGAGTTAGGAGATATTACGGAACCAAAAGGAGACGCTATGATGAATACAAAACTTAAATGAACATGCACACGAGACATTATTATTATTATATTATTATTATTATTATTATTATTATTAAGTAGTTCAACATTTCTACTCTCTCATATGACTAACCCGAAGGTGAGAATTGAGTGATGTGGGAAAAGAAAGTGGGAACGAACAATAAAATTATATGGCAGAAGGAATAAAATATTGTATATGTATATGTGTGTGCATAACACACACACACACACACATATATATATATACACATATATACTATACATATGTAAACTATACATATGTAAATATATATACATATATATATATATATATATATATATATATATATATATATATATATATATATATATATATATACATAGCCTACACTCCTCACTTATAATTATTAGCAAACACAAGGGAGGCAAAAATATATCTTTACCTCAAGCCACTGAAAACAAGACAGACTTCCTCAGCCTCACCGTGCAGGGAAAAAATAGTCACACTAACAGCTGATCTGCTGTATATAACAAATACAATAACAAACTTTCCTTCCCATCCGGGAAAAAAAAAAAAATGATTTTTTTTTTAATGTATGGGGTTACAAATCCCTTCCTGTCACTTTACATAAAGACTAAAGTCTTGCTTATCCCACATTGAACTCCCCCCCCCCCAACAAACAGCCTAGCGGTAATTTTTTTTTTTCTCCTTGCACAAGAGTAAATTCAAACATACGACCCTGCTACGTATACAAGCGCGCGCGCTCGTGGACACGCATATACACAAGGCCTACAGGAAAAATAACTGAAGGGGGGGGGGGTCATTTTCATCTAATAATGTCAACTTGAAATTAGTCAGTTATAAACATCAACAAAACTACTAATTAAAAATATATACAATCAAAGAACAGTTTCAATTGATTCCAAGTCAAATGTTTTACTAAAGTGTTCAATCGTACATAATATGACATAGATGAAAAATACCTGTATGTATGTATGTATGTATGTATGTATGTATGTATGCTTGGTATCTAAACCTACAACAAACTGCATGCAAAAAAGACAATTTACAATACATGCATTTAACAAATAAAGAGAGAGAGAGAGAGAGAGAGAGAGAGAGAGAGAGAGAGAGAGAGAGAGAGAGAGAGAGAGAGAGAGAGAATCATATCAGGATAAGTAGTGACCAGGAAATAAACTGCTTATATCTGAACCCCTATCTGATACATTACCTTTAATCAGCCGACCTACAGAATAAATAATAAAACCACCAATGAAATATAGATCGTTTGGAATTAAAAAAAAAAAAAAAAGCTAAAAATGGAATGGAACGGAATCCAGAATTTAGGCGAAAAGGCCAAGCACTGGGACCTATGAGGTCATTCGGCGCTGGGAGGGGAAATTGAGAGTAGAAAAGTTCGAAAGGTGCAACAAGAAGAAGGCCTCGCAGTTGCACTATAACACAACTGATAGGAGAGGGTGGAAAGAAACGTGTAAGAAAGGGAATATGAACGGAGGTACAGTCAAAGGAGTGCAAGGGGCCGAAGGCACTAACCCCCCTCCCCCAGGAGGCTAAAAAAGGAATTAGCCAAAAATAAGTTCAGTGCTGATAAACGAGTTCACATCTACCAAAGTCATCGTCACTGTTGCTATTGATAATAAAACTATATGTAATAACAGCTCAAAAATATCATATAATGAAATTTATAGAATAAAACCCGTAGATTTTACGGTTATCGACAACAGAGAAAATTAATTCGTAATAAATCGGTTCAGGAAGTGGATCAATAACAATGGCTGGACGCACGCAAATATATATATATAAATATATATATATAAATATATATATATATATATATATATATATATATATATATCCCCTGAGTGGTGCCACAAGGAGTTAGCCCAGCAGTTTTAAGCAATCTTTCATGGGTGAGGTTGCAAGCCCCACCACCTACCACCACACGGATGTTCAAAGGAATTGTGCGCTAACGCCGGCTGGCATTTTCCGGCGGTCACCTATCCAAGGTCTGACCGTACCTAACGTAGCGTATCTCTGATAAGGCGACTGGTGGTAAAGAAAACGTGACACAAAACAAAAATGTGTGGAGAGAGAGAGAGAGAGAGAGAGAGAGAGAGAGAGAGAGAGAGAGAGAAGAGCTCAATGACGATTATAAAAAAAATCACGATCGAGAAAGACAACTAAAAGTAATATGAAGTCAAAATACACAGGAGGTAACTTTGAAAACCAATCAGCAAAAACATTATATAAATAAATGAAAAGATAAAAGAGGAAGAGAAGGAAACTAAAGACGCTGGCAGAAGGGAAAAAAAAACAAGAATAAAACAGAGAAAACGAATATAGTAGAATATAGGTCAACATCTTACCCTAAACGGCATGACTCACACGGGGATGAATAATATTGGCCCATTTTGAAGCTGTCAGCGACTGCTGTCGTAAGGCATTGCAAATGAATAACTAATTTATTTCAAAAAGGAATAACTAATTTATTTCAAAAATGAATAACTAATGTGTTTCAAAGAGGCAGATTTTTGTCAAACTCTTTGCAAGTGAGAAAATTATTTAGTTAAAAGACGGAGATTTAATGTCAGCGATGGTGAACATAGGGTGTGTGTGTGTGTGTGTGTGTGTGTGTGTGTGTGTGTGTGTGTGTGTGTGTGTGTGTGTGTGTGTGTGTGTGTGTGAGAGAGAGAGAGAGAGAGAGAGAGATTTCTGATGTTCAGATACCTTAAAGACACATGCATACTGCACATACATTTATATATATATATATATATATATATATATATATATATATATATATATATATATATATATATATATATATATATACATATATACACACACACACACACAGAGAGAGAGAGAGAGAGAGAGAAATGAGGAATCCCAAAAATTTAAAAATGACAGCAGCAGCGACGGCATCGGCGGACAAATGACAGAGAGAGAGAGAGAGAGAGAGAGAGAGAGAGAGAGAGAGAGAGAGAGAGAGAGAGAGAGAGAGAGGAGTCCCGAGGTATGCTGTAGGAGCAGCCACAGCCACAGCAGCAGGAGCAGTAGGATCATCAGTAGGAGCAGCAGGGTGGGTGGCGGATCCCTTGGTATGCGGTAGGGGAAAGGTATTCGTGGTATGTTTGGTATGTGCGGAGACTGGAGCCTGCCAAGGCTGCGGAACCCGCCCTCTGCTACCTCCTCCTCCTCCTCCTCCCTCCCCTCTCCGTCTCTCCTCCTCCTCCTCCTCCTCCTGGTCCTATCGCCATCCTCTCTTTTTCATCTCCCGTTCTCCTCCTTAAATCCTATACTGTTCCAGCTGTTTAGAGTTGGTTTTTAAAGGTCAAGGTTAGTTGCCATATGAATATCACCTATTTTTCTTTCTAGGGTCATTTATAAAAAAAAAAAAAAAGGTCCTGGGATTTCTTCTTAACATACTGACAGGATGAAAAGAAGTAAACAGTTCCTAGAAAGATCCACCAAATGTGGAGATACCTACAGAACACACATACAAACATACACACATACACATACACACACACACACACACACGCTTCATGGAGCGACCTCCAAATGAACAGGCAGTAGAGGAGGAGGAGTAGGAGGAGGAGGTGAGTGGGTAGTTTGGTAGTACCTTGGGTAGTATACCCTATCTTTCTCCTCTCCCATGCCTCCACCCTCTCTCCTTACGGGATGCTCCTCAACCCCACATACCCGGCCTCCCTCCCTCCTCCCCTCCCTCCCAACTCTGCCATTCAACCCACCCCACCCACCTACCCACCCCCACCCCCCTTAAATTAATGGCCGTTCAGAGTGGGGTGATGTTTAGATGTGGCTAATGTGTAAGTCGGGTAACCTTATCGACATTCTCGAGCCACGCTAACCATGCTAATGTTCCACACCTCTAAGGAACATCATGGCAGCAGCTCACAATCAGACGCGAGGTGAGGGAGAGGGGGGGAGGGGGAGAGGGAAGGAGAGGGGAGGGGGTAGAAGGAAGGGAGAGTGGAGGGGAGAGGAAGGGAGAGTGGAACGCATGTAGGAATAAGGGAGAGGGGTGAAGCAGTTACAATCAGACACGAGGTGAGGGAGAGGGGAAGGTGAGAAGGAAGGGGAGAAGGGGGAGGGAGAGAAGGAAGGGGAGAGGGAAAAACATGTAGGAATAAGGGAGAGGGGTGATGCAATCCACAATCAGACACGAGGTGAGGGAGGGGAGAAGGAGGGGAGGGGAAGGGAGAGGGAAAAGCATGTAGGAATAAGGGAGAGGGGTGAACAGCTCACAATCAGACACGAGGTGAGGGAGACGGGGGAAGGGGAAGGGGGAAAGGGGAAAGGGAAAGGGGGAAGGGGGAGGGGGGAAAGAGGAGGAGGAGGAAGGGAGAGGTGAGGAAGGGAGAGGGGAAAGGTGAGGTAGAGAGGCATAAGCAGGAGAGGGAGGGGGTGAAGAGCTACAGTCAGACACGAGGTGAGGGAGAGGAGGGGAGCAAGGGAGAAGGGGGAGAGGAGGGAGGGAGGAAAGCAAGTAGGAATAAGGGAGAGGAGGGGGTGAAGGGGTGAAGCAGCTACAATCAGACACGAGGTGAGGAAGAGGAGAAAGGGGAGGGAAGGGAGAGGGGAGGGGAAAGCAAGCAGGAATAAGGGGAGGAGGGGTGAAGCAGCTACAATCAGACACGAGGTGAGGGAAAGGGGGAGAGATGTAAGAGAAGGGGAGATAGGGGAGAGGGAGATGGGAAGGGGGGAAAGCATGTGAATAGGGGATAAGAACAGCTCACAATCAGACACGAGGTGAGGGAGAGGGAGGGAGAGGAGGAGGGAAGGGAAGGGGGAGTAAAGTTGATACTTATCATGAACCGAATCTTAAGCATGTCTTACAACCTCGGCCGCATGTCTGCCTGGACAAAAAACTGAGGACGTGCACAAGCTATTCCGAGGCCCTTAGGAATAATTTCGAATTGGTCCCTCCTACAGGTAATTTCTACAGGTTAGCAGTACCTACGACAAAAATCAAATCGCTGGATCAAATCACTGGGGTGTATAAATATCTTTTCATTCATTTATTACTTTATTTTTTTCTGTTAAGAAAGTGGAGGTTTCTGTATTTCCTAATGAGCACCATGTTCGTTGGAAGCTTGAATTTCAAGTCAATGGCCCCTGTGGGTTCCATATGAATAGGGCTCATCTTCTGAATAATAATAATAATAATAATAATAATAATAATAATAATAATAATAATAATAATAATAATATGGGGATATTACACAGAATCTGATGTTTTTCCTAAAACTCCTAAAACAGAAAGTCTGAGCAATTTTGGAAGGAAAATCTTCTCGTGATGAATTAAGGTGTGTTTAGGTTCATCGTGCATGATTTAACCACAAATTCGAACGAAACAAATATCATACGAAAAAAAAAAAAAAATTCCCTCATCCAAGCCGTTCGAAATAACCTATTTTTTATCAGTTCAAAAATCAAAAATTCCCTGTTCCAAATACTTCGCACAACAAAGGCTTAAAATCACCATTAACGAGCAAATCTATCTGTACAAAACACAACCATAACATTGGATCATTATATTAAAATATATATTCACTTCCACAGGGCATTCTACTTCCTTATTTGGCAGTGGTAAACAACTCCACGAAGCAGTCTCCTGCTTCATTTGTAAAACACACGAGAATAATAGAGAGGAGAGAGAGAGAGAGAGAGAGAGAGAGAGAGAGAGAGAGAGAGAGAGAGAGAGAGAGAGAGAGCACTGTCATTGTTAAACAAAATTTTGCCCAGAGAGAGAGAGAGAGACCTTGAATACAGACCTTACAATTTGTTCAATGGTCCCCTCAGTGTTCCCTTTGATCAGAGATGCTAACGCATCTTCTCCGGTATATTTTGCATCTTCCAGTCATGGTCTGGGATGCATCTTAGATATTTGTCGAGCTTTCTATTCTCTAAACACATCTACGCTCACTAATTATAATCCTCAGATGAGCTGGTAGCGCATTGAATAGACGCTGCATTATCGATGCCCCAAACAGATTAATGTCCTGTGCTTAATTTTCCTGAAGCACTATTAATCTACCTCTGCTTGCTCTTTTGATAATTTTAGTAAGGTGATATTTCAGTAATTCCTTCATCTGTTTCCATGATTTTACCATGTATCGTTCTCTTCTCCTTTCAAGACTATAAATTTAAGAATTGTAGTCTTTCCCAGTAGTCAAGGTCCTTAACTGAAATATTCTAGCTAAATTTTTAATTTCTTCATTTGTGCAAATCCTTTTGTAGTGTGGGTACCATATTATATTGCAATATTCAAAGGACTTAAAATCGTTTTATAAAAGCGATCATGTGTTCAGCTTTTCTTGTTTTGAACAAACAACATTCCCATTTTTGCTTTGCATTTTGCCAATAGAATTGCTATTTGAGTCATTTAAAATATTCCTATTCAACATCTCCACGGGTCTTTAACTGCTTCCTTGTTTGTGATTGTCTATATTAGGTCTTTATATGCATATAGCATTCCTACTTTATCACCATAGTTCATTGATTCAAATTTAAAACAATACCATCCTATTTATCTCTGCCCATTTATTTTATTTAGGTCTCTTTTGGGAGTTCTATCTTCATCACAAGCAATTTCTCTACTTATTCTGTGAGAAAACTTCTTACTACTGAGAGACAGAGAGTCTGCAATCATAATCACAAACAGCAATGCAGCTAAGAGAGAGAGACACCGGATATTACCATAGCTTCATCCGATTTCTCATCGTTTGCAACACTATCTGTTTTCTTTTAAAAAAAAGAAACAGAGAGAGAGAGAGAGAGAGAGAGAGAGAGAGAGAGAGAGAGAGAGAGAGAGAGAGAGAGAGTGCACCTTCATTAGAACTGTGTCAACATACTTCTCATAAAACAAAATTTGTGAGAACTTCAACATACTTCCTCATAAAAACAAAATTTAGAGAGAGAGAGAGAGAGAGAGAGAGAGAGAGAGAGAGAGAGAGAGAGAGAGAGAGAGAGAGAGAGCACCTTCATTACCGAGCTTCAACATACTTCCTCATAAAACAAAATTTGAGAGAGAGAGAGAGAGAGAGAGAGAGAGAGAGAGAGAGAGAGAGAGAGAGAGAAAAAAACCCTCATTAAAGAACTTCAACATACTTCCTCATAAAACAAAATCTGAGAGAGAGAGAGAGAGAGAGAGAGAGAGAGAGAGAGAGAGAGAGAATTTGCATACACGTGATGTCCTTACCTACCTCTTAAGCTTCACAAAATCAAAGTCCTCTGAACCAACATTCATACACTCTTTCTATAACTCAATTCTAGTCACCGATACAGAAATACATAAATACGAATTATATTTATTATTTGTACCCGTAGTATTCTCCCCTCCCCCCAAAATCCCACTCCACGAACACCCTCCCCCACCTCCCCCAGTCCAAAGATCCATTCAATGGATTCTCAAGTTCTGGCACTTTTCTACTTCTAGATTCTCATCACTAAGATATCATAATTCTCAGTTTCAGCATCATATCCTGAATTCTCGATTCTCATTAAAGACTTGGGTAATATATTTTCTTTGCCAAAATTCTCTCTCTCTCTCTCTCTCATCACTGATACAAAATAATTTAATATTACCTTCTTCGTCCTACTTACATGAACTCGATTCTTATCGTTGACTTTTCAACCCTTAAAACCTCAGTTTCAATATATTGCCGATGCCCTTTCCAATTTACAGTCAAATGATTAAACTTCAATATCTAGGTCTTTTTTTAGTTTGTCATCGTAAAACTTCGATAAAAATAGTTATTTATCATCATCATCATTGCAAAATTCTCGTAGACTTTTGATGTCCGCAACTGCAAAGCTTTGGAATTCTCTCCCAGTTTGTTATTCTTTACTTCCATATGTATCTGTTATCTCAGTCTCAAGTTCACTCAGCATAAATGTCAGCAGGTATAACTTGCGCTTGCGTAATGGTTTCCCGCAGTCTTCTTTTAACATTCTCAAACGGTACGTTCTCAGAATGTTTCTTGTAACATTCTCAAACAGTATACGGTTCTCAAAATCTTTCTTTTAACATTCTCAAACAGTACGTTCTCAGAATGTTTCTTTTAACATTCTCAAACGGTATACGGTTCTCAAAATGTTTCTTTTAACATTCTCAAACGGTACGTTCTCAGCAGGTATTCTCAAACTTACGGTTCTCAAAATGTTTCTTTAACATTTCAAACGGCAGTGTTTCAGAATGTTTCTTTAACATTTCAAACGGTATACGGTTCTCAAAATGTTTCTTTTTAACATTTCAGAATGTTCTCAGAGTCTTTCTGATTAACATTCTCAAACAGTATACGATTTCCTCAAACAGTACGTTCTCTCAGAATGTTTTTTAACATTCTCAAACGGTATACGGTTCTCAAAATGTTTCTTTTAACATTCTCAAACGGTATACGGTTTCAGAATGTTACTTTTAACATTCTCAAACGGTACAGTTCTCAGAATGTTTCTTTTAACATTTTCTACCGATACGGTTCTCAGAATGTTTCTTTTTTAACATTTTCTAACGATACGGTTCTCAGAATGTTTCTTTTAACATTCCCAAACGGTGCGGTTCTCAGAATGTTTCTTTTTTAACATTTTCTAACGATACGGTTCTCAGAATGTTTCTTTCAACATTCCCAAGCGGTACGGTTCTCAGAATGTTTCTTTTTTTAACATTTTCTAACGATACGGTTCTCAGAATGTTTCTTTCAACATTCCCAAGCGGTACGGTTCTCAGAATGTATCTTATCTCATTATCATACATTTTTTGTGATCAACTGTTAGATTCTGCATTAAGATAAAAGAAGGAACAGAATAAAAGGGTAAAATTCAAGAATCTCTCTAAATATTCTCAAATTGGTCAAAACTATGAAAACACTAATCTTCGCCTAATATTAAAATTTGATTCTCCATAACAAATGAGATTCTTTCACACTAAAATCTAGTCCTGATAAGAAACGAATTTCCTGAATTTGTCAACAATGTGAATTCTTAGCATCCGATTGTCAAACACTAATCCAAATTTTAATTGTAACATACGATGTATTTATTACATACCCATGATTAATTCTTATCATCCAATACGCGATACTCATTTAAAGACTTAACTGTACCATCAAAAGTATTAATTATCTAACCATATACCTGGAGCGCTCTGTATCTACGCAGCCATGTGTTCTACATTCCACCGTTCTCTGGAGGTCGTAGTGACAACTGGACCCCATAACCATTCATTCTTCTCCATTCAGGGACACTAGGGACGTGGAACTCTCTCTCTCTCACTCTCTCTCTCTCTCTCTCTCTCTCTCTCAGGACCTACCCACCTGGGACCCCATGGCATTCCCTCGTCCGTCTCACAAACCGGATGGTAGAATGAAATATAAAATCTAGGCCAATGGCCAAGCGCTGGGACCTACGAGGTCATTCAGCGCTGAAAGGGAAATTGACAGTAAGAAGGTTTGAAAGGAATGACAGCAGGAAAACCTCGCAGTTGCACTGTGAAACAACTGTTAGAAGAGGGTGGAAAGTCAGATGGAAGGAACAGAATATGAACGGAGGTACAGTAAAAGGAATGAAAGAGGTTGCAGCTAGGGGCCGAAGGGACCCTGCAAAGATCCTTAGGTAATGACTACAGGGCCACAACCCTATAGTATTCTGTCACGTATCTGAACCCTTCATGTTTAAACCCTTACTGATTAGGGACTGAGTGAATGATTGATGGACTGATTTGCTTCGTACCTGGCGACGCAACGACTGTGACTGATCTGTGAAAATTCGGCTATAAAGTCAAGCACTGGGGCAATTTCAGCCAATCTTAAGACACTGAAAAGGAGATAAGATAGAGAAGCTGGACAGTACATTAAGAATATGAAGCCTACACAAATGGAACGAGCCCACCACAGGGGCTACTGATTTGAAATTCAAGCTTCCTAAGAATATGGTGTTCAAGAGAAAGAAGTAACAGGAAGCAATAAGAAATAAAGTAAGAACAGATCAGTCATTAGAAAAGAAAAGTAAATCAATAAATTACAAATAAATACATAATAATGTAAGTAAATCATGAATACGGAACGGAGGTAAAGTAAAATACTAAGAAGTGGGTGCAGCTAGTAGGGGTCTTACGGATGCTGTTGACAACCTCAAGTAATGCCTAAAGTACACCACGTGAGGTGCACTGACGGCACTAACCACCTACGGGAGGCAATGACTACTGACCTGGTGTTGCTTCAAAATGGCACTCGCTGGTATGACGTAATCCATATCCAACTTAGTGGAATTGTCACATCCGTGTTATCTATGGTTGTAATCCATTAATCCATTTTATATCAAATTGGATTTCCTTTATGCTCCACTACCCTATGGGATGTCATTACCCATATGACAGACCTAATGATCCCACCATAAGCAAGTCGCACGCTTACGCATAATTACGCAGTTTGCGAGGTGAAAAAAAAAACCATACGGAACGTGCATAGCCTACGTCACTTTCAAAGAGAACGATTTTTGTGCCTGCGGAGTTGAAACAAAACATAAAACAAGTATATAAAAAAAAAAAACGATGTTGGACGGACAGACAAATAGCCATCTCAATAGTTTTCTTTTACAGAACACTAAAATGTGTTACTGAACATAAGCTACCATGAAGGCAATGCTAAAATTTACGGTATGTAACACTTCCAAATGGAGAAAAGAAGCCTATTATCAAAACTATATTTATGCGAAAGTTACAAATGGACGGAAGCAAAACTACGGATATAAAAGGTAGATATTCCAGGAAAATGTTTGCATGTATTAGGCAAGACAGTATTAAAACTAAGACGTAAATATTAAAAAAAATAATAAAAGGGTGTGAAAACGCTGAACGAACACCACAGTTTATCTATACAAATCTGGTACACAGCACATGTAATCAAAAGACATATCAGTAAAGAAACAGGTCACCACCTATAGTAGAATTCTGAGTGCTTTTTTTTTCGTCACCGATCGCCCCTCTAGATGAAACACCTTTGAGAGAGAGAGAGAGAGAGAGAGACCTGCCCTATTGAAGGAAGGACGGGAAACCCATACACAGGCGCCCTTGTAAAAACCAGGAGTCATCATTAGGTCAAAATCATTCTTCTCCCAAATGAAGCCACATCCCCTATGTAAGTGTTTACAAAAAGTGGACCTGAGCTAATTTCCTATGTAAATGTACGGTCACGTGATCTATGAAGTGATGTGATAACTGGTGAATAAGGCTATTTTATAATCAACTCTAAATCATTGTGCACACACACAAATATATAAATAATAACAAATATATAAATAAAATATAATATATATATATATATATATATATATATATATATATATATATTATTATATATATATATATATATATATATATATATATATATATAAATAATGTATATATATATATATATATATATATATATATATATATATATATATATATATAATATATATACATATATATAGTATGTATGTATATATATATACATCAAATAACGTTGTGTAGTGCCTATCAAAAGCCATAAAATCAAAAGATAAAAAAATCTAATACTATATATTTCGAGAACAACCGTCTCCCTCAACAGGCAGGTAATGAATGAATGAAAAGAGTTCCAGAAGAGCAGTATTTCTACCAAGAGTCCCAGAGGTCAGCCGTTACGTCACTCCAGTTGACAGCTTCTCATTAACCTTCTTAATCGCTACAATATCTGAGTCCCAAGCTCCTTTTGAGAGGTTCATCGTATTTCTTTGTTCAATCAGTGCTGATTCTACCATCTGGATTTTGAACCAACAGTTGCTGTTATAAATTATATGTGACAAATTCCAGTTTATTTTGTGATTATGGTTATTTATGTGGTTAAAAAAGCTGAGGTCTGTTGGCCACACCTTACTGAATGTTATATGTTATATTAATCTCTGGGGGAGTTATTTACCTGTAAAACCAATGTAGGATCAGTCACAGTATATTCCTGTGTCTTTGGGACTGGCATTTTGGGTTGAGTTGAACATCCCATGGCCTGTTCTAAGGATACTCGAGAGGCCTACAGTATGTGTCGAGGATGCCTGGTTTTTCCTTGTTCCCACCCATCCAAGTAATGACCAGACTCAATGTTGCTTAATTTTGCTGATCGAAGGACCTGCAGCATAGCAAAAGTGCCACGCGATATAATTGTGAATGCAAAACCAAAATAACAATATAAAATATTAGCACAATTACTTCCAATCTTCACATAATGAGTGTTACAGACAAAACTCTCTTTACCTTCTAAGGTAAAATCTTAGGTTTAAAACCTAAGACTTCTGAAAAAGTGAAGAGATTAAAACCTAAGACTTCTGAAAAAGTGAAGACAATAAAACAAAAGACTTTTGAAAAAGTGAAGAGATTAAAACCTAAGACTTCTGAAAAAGTGAAGAGATTACAACCTAAGACTTTTGAAAAAGTGAAGAAATTAAAATCTAAGACTTTTAATAAAGTGAAGAAATTAAAACTAGACTCTTTAATACAACGAAGATCTTAAAACTAGACTTTGAAAAGGGAAAAAATTAAAACATAAGACTTTAATAAAGTGAAGAAACTAAAACCAGACTTTTGAACACAAATCTTGAAAAAGTTAACAAATTAAAACATAGACTTTTGTAGAAGCGAAAGCATTAAAACAAACGAATTTGAATAAAGTGAAGAAATCAAAACCAGACTTTTGAGCATCAGACTAGGAAAAAGGTGAAGAGATTGAAACCCAATACTTTTGAAAAGGCCACGAGATGACTATCGCCTCAACCCTACAACCAAGGGGTAGAGCAAGCAGCTCACGCATTAACTCCTGCCTTTTGCATGCTTGGTAGAAAGTGACTGATGAAACACCACTGGCCAAATCACTATCATTCTATCTGTCCCCTCCCTCCATCACATCCCAAACCCCCTTTCTCCCTCCCTCCCTCTCTGTCATGAGCACCTAAGCATATTCATTTTATATATCCTTCCCCCTCCCCATCATTCTCTCTCTCTCTCTCTCTCTCTCTCTCTCTCTCTCTCTCTCTCTCTCTCTCTCTCTCGTCTCACGTCATCATATATAAGAATTACTGTATATCATTTGTCAATTAAGTGGAATCGTTTGGGGCACTTTTCTCGGCTGCCATCTGTTGTCCCTCTTAAACCCTGGCCTACCCTGGCCCCTGACGTTTGGCCGGATGCCCCCTTCCCTCTCCCTCCTTCCTCTCTCTCTCTCTCTCTCTCTCTCTCTCTCTCTCTCTCTCTCTCTCTTCGACGGGAGACTAATTGCTTCTGCCATTTCCTCAGCAGCCTGTGATGTGGTGAGGTCCGGTCCACAATTTTTCTGAATCCATCAAATTTGTCTTGGTTGTCCGTGTAATCATTACCTCATCACACGAGCAGTTTTATTATTATTATTATTATTATTATTATTATTATTACTCCTAAACACTGCAAAATAGCATGAGTCACTAAAATGGTGAAGAAATCCACAGTGAATTTCTTTACCATTATTATTACTATTATTATTATTATTATTATTATCCCAAGCTCTGACTAGCCCTAAATAAGTTCCAAAAAGTCTGAACCTGAAGCTTAGAAACTGATGACACAATAAAACCATGATGGTAGACCTCAAGTTATAAACCAACTGCATAAAAACCAATAAAATAAATAAGTGAAACAATTAATTAAATTTTAAGGTTAAATTCTAGACAACCTACGTCATGAGATTTCTGTCCTGCCCAATCTGGCTCAACACTTCGCTCATGAATGCTCTCAGTTTACATTATTCTGCTGAGCCTAGAGAATATAGAACAGAATATAGAATTTAGGCCAAAGGCCAAGCGCTGGGATCTATGAAGTCATTCAGCGCTAAAAGGGGAACTGACAGCAAGAAGGTTTGAAAGGTGTAACAGGAGGAAAACCTCGCAGTTGCACTGTCAAACAACTGTTAGAGAGGGTGGATAACAAGATGGAAGAGAGTATGAACGGAGGTAGAGTAAAAAGAGTGAAAAGAGGTTGCAGCTAGGGGCCGAAGGAACTCTGCAAAAAAAACCTCAAGTAATGCCTACAGTGTACCACGTGAGGTGCACTGACGACACTACCACCCTACGGGGGCAGGGTCTTGAGAGCATTTCTCTGGAGACTACATTTCAATCAAAAGAATTTTGAGACATGTCTTCTTCTTCTTCTTCTTTGAACGCTTTTTTTATTTTGTAAATGAACCTGAAATACATAGGTAACCCATTTTCAAAACAGTAATTTTTTCCACCATTTTTTTTCAGTGGATTATATTGTATAAGAGAGTCCTGTGTCTTCACAGTGGCTTTGGACAGCGGAGATTTCTGGATAGTCAAAAAGCCTATTTACCAGCTATAAA